>NW_012098399.1:608579-613044 GCF_000951045.1 Mandrillus leucophaeus | reverse complement strand
TTTTTCCTTCATTTCAACTTTGATGAATCTGACAATTATGTGTCTTAGAGTCACTCTTCTCAAGGAGTATCTTTGTGGCATTCTCTGTGTTTCCTGAATTTGAATGTTGGCCTGCCCTACTAGGTTGAGGAAGTTCTCCTGGATGATATCCTGAAGAGCGTTTTCCAACTTGGCTCTATTTTCTCCCTCACTTTCAGGCACCCCAATCAGACGTAGATTTGGTATTTTCACATAATCCCATACTTCTTGCAGGCTTTGTTCATTTCTTTTTCCTCTTTTTTCTTTAGACTTCTCTTCTCACTTCATTTCATTTATTTGATCCTCAGTCGCTGATACTCTTTCTTCCAGTTGATCGAGTCGGTTACTGAAGGTTGTGCATTTGTCACGTATTTCTCATGTCATGGCTTTTATCTCTGTCAGTTTGTTTATGGTTTTCTCTGCAATGATTATCTAGTTATCCATTCTTCCATTCTTTTTTTAAGATTTTTAGTCTCTTTGCACTGGGTACATAATTCCTCCTTTAGCTCTGAGAAGTTTGATGGACTGAAGCCTTCTTCTCTCAATTAGTCAAAGTCATTCTCCGTCCTGCTTTGATCCATTGCTGGTGATGAGCTGCATTCCTTTGGAGGGGGAGATGCACTCTTATTTTTTGAATTTCCAGCTTTTCTGCCCTGCTTTTTCCCCATCTTTGTGGTTTTATCTGCCTTTGGTCTTTGATGCTGGTGACGTACTGATGGGGTTTTGGTGTGGGTGTTTTGGTGTGGGTGACAGAAATCACCCATCTTCTGTGTTGCTCGTTCTGGGAGCTGGAGACTGGAGCTGTTCCTATTTGGCCATCTTGCTCCACCCTCCCTCAATTTATTGTCTTGATCTCATTTCACTTTTGTGAATTTTACTTCTCTAGGTGATGGGGAACTTTCACTCCTACTATCTTCATGGGGTCAAATTACAACACAGATTTTTAAATCTGATGCTTATTCAGGCATTTAAACTCTCCAATTTTTCAGCAACTACCTACCTTTTTTACCAAAAGCAAATAAGGGTAATTTTAGTTTCATGATAACTTTACTGTTCAGATATTATGTTTTGTGTGTGTGCATGTTTTGTCTTCCCAGTATACATATTTTAGGAAAAGAAATCAACCATTAATATAAAATTATCACAAAGTAATCTTGACTATGTGATAAATGGAATAAGAACTTTTGCCTGTTTACATTCCATTTATATTATGACAGCTAACAATTAAATCTGTGTATTGACATCTGAGTTTTTCTATGACTTGGATGTTTTGATGTTGATTTCACTGATGTATCTCCAATGCCTACAACAGATCTGGTGCACGATAGTTAATCTAAGAATATATGAGACTTTTTTTCTGAATGAACAAGCAAATGACAACTGACAATTGACTGTACAAACAGACTTCCAAAAGTGAACATTTTCTCATGAAAATAATTGCTACCATTTAATGAGTATAGGTCATGATCTAACTTTAATAATTTCCATTGTTCACATAGATTTTTGTTATTAAAAGTTTCATCTTTATAAATGAAAAAAAAAATTTAAGTTTTCTAAGTTGCTCATAGTCCAATAGCTAATAACGAGAAAATCCAAAACTAAAAAATCACTTTTATCCAAAAACAATTTTCTCTTCAAGGCTATACTTCCTGTTCAAAGGTAATCATTACTTTCTAGGTAACATTTGCATGCTAATTGTTTGATACCAAGTAGATTATTTAGTTCTCACAACCACACTACAATGTACGCCTTTTTTTCCCCTCTTTTTATTGTTGAGGAAAGTATTACATTTGAATTACACAGCTTTGAAATCTCTGAATCTTGTCTTCCTTTTGCAGCCTCATGGAAGCTCAAACAATTGTGTGTTGAGGTACTTCAGACTTTACCTCTAAAAAGAAGTGTGAATACTCATTTGTCGTATTTCTTCATAAGATAAGAAACTTCCATTCCACTATAAGAAAATTATTCAAAAATCCTCCAGCTCTTTTCCTCTGTACATGTTTCACATACCTATCCATTTGAGGGGCAACTCAGCTAATTGATGAGCCTAGGAGAAGAAAGTGGTGATACAGAGCTTAAGGTTTTCTGGGTCCCAACTCTTTGAAGTGACCTCTTCTTTGGATGAATGTGATCTGTCTTCTATCATGGGGCTCATGGCCCATAATTGCGTAGAGGTCTGCAACCCTTGCTATGCCAGTGGTTTGGTAAACAATCTGGATACCAAAGAGCAATAAAGTGTTACAAAACCCTGTTGTGTCTAGATAATCTATGACAAATTTTCCAGTTTGACTTTTATCAAATATATAACTGATATTTTGATCTCCATCTGTGTGATGCTTCTGAATGTTAGTTTAGAAATTTGGGGAGGAAAAAGTGAGCTTCCCACATTTCTCAAAATTTTCATATCCTTTTTTAATTCAAGGACTTCTAAATTTAGAAGGTCTTCATTAATTCTTTGAGTATTGTGGATCTCCATTATGTACAGATAAATGGATTAAATGTTTGTGAGAGAACTTCATAAGTAGTAGTGGCTATAAAATGTTTATTGAGTATTTGATATTGGGTTTGAGTGAAGACAGACACTTACCAATAATAACATGTTGTCTTCATTTGTACATTAAAAAGAAAGAAAATTCAATTTAAAATGAAATGTAAGAAAAATAGATGCTGAACAATGTTAAAACTTGCTGAAGAAAGAATATGGAAGACTCTGTTTTAGACCACAACACTTACAATAATATTATTTTGTCAATAAAGTTATAATATGAGTAAATAAATTACTGTTACTTCTATACAATGATATAAATTTAAATCTGGAAATTACAACATAGGTAATTTAGTTGGAGCCCTTAGTTTTAAAAGAAATAACTTTGAACCATAGCAATTAACTGGTGTCTAAGATTGCATTGACACTTGTATCCAGAAGCAAGAATAGAATCAAGGGCTCCCTACATGAGAATCTGTATGTATCACACCTATTGTAGGACCTAGCACAAATGCTAGATCTCAATCAATGTCAGTGTGCTCTTTTCCCCTCTTTGATTCTAGGATTAGGATACCCGTTCTCCAGTTGCTTCTATTTCTCGTAAAAATCAGAGACTTAACACTTTTCATATGGGCAAAGAGAGTGTATCAGATGAGTAATTTTCAAAGAGAGGGGGAATGAACAAAAAGTTTTTATTTATCAAAATTGATACTGTCTCATGTTGGGGTCCACGTGTTTCCTAAACAAAGGTGTGAACACACAAGACAACACAAGACAAGACAAACATGGCGGCCGCCTCGAATGGCGCACTCTGCTTTATTTCATACAGTCGTTTGTGGAATGTTGCCAAGTCACAAGACACATTGTTGTTTTTCTGACCTTTCCCTGATTCTGGATTTTCAAGATGTTTACAAATAAACAAGCCCCAAGGGTCTGCTGTTAGCAGCTGGCTCCTTTGTCCTCCCTGTTTGCAGGGAAGGAAGGCCCTGCTTTGTTTGCAAGAGCAGGACTTTTCGGGGATGCCCTGCTTCGTTGGCAAGAGCAGGACTTATCACGAACGCCTCGTTTGCGAGCACATAGTCCTCTAAATTTCCCCTTTCCTTATTTACAAGTTTGAATTTCTTTTAAAACCATCATTACATGTTGGGCTCACTGGGATTTGGTGTTTGCTCTTTGGTACTGTCTCCAGCAGACTGTGAAAATGACAAAGGCAAGAACGACAATCAATACATTACTAGAAACAGAGGTCAGCAAAGTTTTTACAGGGCACATAGGGTTCAAAGACATCAAACTTTGTGCAATACCAGTCATCAAATCTGTACCAGTCAGCAATGGTAACTGATTGCAAAATGTTTCAGAAATGTTCTGCATTAATTCTTGTATTTCTAGGGAAAGATTATTATGACCAATTAGAAATCTCTTTATCTCAGTCCAATTATGTACAGTGCTGTTAAAAGGAGCAGGAGTAATAAAAAATTGAGTAGTGTTCCAATCACATTTCAACAAAGCTCGAGTATTCAACACTGTTAGCTGATCTCCCAACCAAGAAAACACTTGCTCCAGATTACCCACTCATTCAGTCAAATGAGCATCTATGTCTTGTTGCTGCAGCCACAACAAATGTGATTGTTCATGCCATTGTTGCACAAATTCTGCATTTTGTATACTCTGGTGTAGAGCTAATCCAGCAACAGCGGCGGTGGAAGCAATTGCTACAAGTCCTATCACCGCGGTCACGACGATTCCAACCATCCTCTAACTGTGGTGGACAAGATCTTGCATAACCTTGTAAATTTGAGAATTTGAGTAACCCCAGCAGATTCACTCCAAGTACGAGTTAAGTTTACAGGTAACCAGGTTTCTTTTCTGGCTCTTAGTATACATAAATTGGAATGAGACTCATTCCAATTATTATTCCACCAAGTAGTATTTATACAACTTAAGAATGTACAATTGTTTGTA
>NW_012098399.1:605283-606836 GCF_000951045.1 Mandrillus leucophaeus | reverse complement strand
CGCGTTTTCGACTAGATATCATTAATAAGCCAGATTTCCTTTACAAGGATTCTAACCCACATTCCTTTACAGAAGGAGACTACAAATTATTACAGGACGGGTAATACCCAGAGAACTCCCCTATCTCTCCTTACAAGCAATTTCAAGGAAGTAAGAGCAAGGGGCCATGATCTTAGTATGGAGATCAGGAAGGGAAAGCTAATTACTCTGCGCTGCTCCGAGTGGCCTGCCTTTGATGTGGGGTGGCCACCTGAAGGGACGTTCTGACTTGCTGTCATCACTAGAATAAAGTCCAAGATTTTCCTACCTGGGCGTGCGGGCCACTTAGATCAAATCCCATATATCCTCATATGGCAGGACCTTGTTGAAAGCCCACCCCCTTGGCTGTCACCTTTCCAATTAGCCCCTGAACCCTCTAAGGCACTGGTTGCTTGACCACTAAAATCCAAGCAACCAACTGCCCCCCCATCCTGTTCTACCTGATAGCGGGACCCACTGTCCACAGAACCACCCCCCGTACCCCTCCAGGCCCCAGGCCCCAGCACCCCGGGCTGAGCCGCGGGAAGGAGCAGGCGGACGGGAGGCGGCCGGCACACATGGGCCCACTGAAAGGGAAAGTAACTTTGAAGGGCCGGCAGGGCGGACGTGAGGGCGCACTTCGTGGGCTAGCCACCCCAGCCGCCTGACTCTACGGTGGCTTTACCCCTTCGGGAAATAGGACACCCAGATGACACAGGAATCCCCAGGCTCCAGTACTGGCCATTCTCCACCAGTGATCTGTATAACTGGAAGACCCAGAGTGCTCGGTTTTCAGACAACCCGAAAGATTTAATGGCTTTACTGGATAGTGTCATGTTCACCCAGCAGCCCACTTGGGATGATTGGCAGCAGCTCCTCCGAAACTTGTTCACAATGGAGGAGCAACAGAGAATACAGGTAGAGGCTAGAAAGCTGGTCCCGGGGGACGACGGTCAACTGACTGCCAACCCCGACCTCATAAATGCGGCTTTTCCTCTGACCAGGCTGGCGTGGGACTACAACACGGCAGAAGGTAGGGGACAGCTATGCCTTTATCGCCAGACTCTAATGGCGGGTTAGAAAGATTAATGGAAGTTTTTAGACAGTACACCCCCATAGACCCAGAGGCTCCAGGAAGTCAGGCAGCTGTTGTAATGTCTTTCGTAAATCAGGCAGCCCCAGACATTAAAAGAAAACTCCAGAAATTAGAAAACTTAGAGGCAAAGCGGATTCAGGACCTCCTTCAGATAGCCCAGCAGGTTTACAATAACAGAGATACCCCAGAAGAAAAGCAAATAAAGGCCACTGAAAAAATGACCAAGGTCCTGGCAGCAGTAGTGCAGAAAGAGCATCTACAGCCAGAGAACACCCAACCTAGGCGGCCCCCCAGGCATGATAATCTGAGCAAAGACCAATGTGCCTACTGTAAGGAGGCTGACCACTGGGTAAGAGACTGCCCCAAAAAGAAACAACGAGGACAGGGACCCCCTAGGTCTACACCCGTACTAGTCACTGAAGACGAAGACTAGGGAAGA
>NW_012098399.1:601167-603773 GCF_000951045.1 Mandrillus leucophaeus | reverse complement strand
TTGTAGACTATGGATACCTGGGTTCGCAGAACTGGCTAAACCCTTGTATCAGGCAACACGGGGGCAGCAGCCATTTAATTGGACAGACGAAGCCGAGTCGGCTTTCCAACAGATCAAAACCGCCCTACTCTCTGCGCCTGCACTGGGACTACCTGATGTTACCAAGCCCTTCCACTTATATGTGGACAAGAGTAAGGGTGTCGCCAAGGCGGTAATAACTCAGAACTCAGGCCCCTGGAGGAGGCCGGTTGCCTACCTGTCAAAAAAGTTAGACCCAGTGGCTGCCGGGTGGCCCCCTTGTCTCCGAATGATTGTGGCCATGGCTCTGATGGTACAAGATGCTGATAAACTTGTCATGGGTCAAGAATTGTGGGCCGTTACCCCACATGCCATCGAGGGTGTACTCAAACAGCCATCTAATTGATGGATAAGTAACGCCCGGCTCACCCACTACCAAGGACTACTACTAAATCCTCTCAGGATAACTTTCCTGCCCCCAACGACCTTAAACCCTGCCTTTCTGCTGCCCAACCCGGACCTGGACGCCCCACTCCATGATTGCACCGAGATACTAGCTCAGGTGCACGGAGTTCGAGAAGACCTGCAGGACCGCCCACTCCCTGACACTGATCTCGTCTGGTTCACTGATGGGAGCAGCTTCATGCATCAAGGCCAGAGGTACGCTGGAGCGGCAGTGGCTTCAGAGACTGAGGTAATCTGGGCAGAACCCCTGCCCCCGGGGACATCGGCCCAGAAGGCCGAACTGATAGCGCTCACCCAAGCTCTCACCTTAGGGGCAGGGAAGAAGCTGACAGTATATACAGACAGCTGATATGCTTTTGCTACAGCGCACATACATGGGGCCATTTACAGGGAGCGAGGGTTACTAACGGCTGAAGGAAAAGAGATAAAAAACAAGCAAGAGATCCTAGCCCTGTTAACAGCCCTATGGAGGCCACAAAAATTAGCCATTGTGCATTGCCCGGGGCATCAGAAACCAACCACTCCAACTGCTCAAGGCAACTTTCTGGCAGACCAAACTGCAAGGAATGTGGCAAAGGCTCCCAGCCAACTCCTTGCACTCCAGCTCCCTGACCCGGGCCCCTGGGACTTGCCATATTTCCCTGATTATTCAGAACAAGACCTCCAGTGGATTGACAAGCTTCCCCTGAAGCAGATCCAGAATGGGTGGTGGACTGATACTAATGACCAAACCATCCTACCAGAAAAATTAGGACAACAAATGTTAGAACACATCCACCAAACCACCCACCTGGGTGCTCGGCAGATGATAGACCTGATCAGACGCTCTAAGCTCAAATTCAGACATACAGCCGAGAAGGCCAGCAGCATCGTGACAAGTTGCAAAGTCTGCCAGCTTAACAATGCCTACCCCCAATCCCAGGCTGCAGCGGGAACAAGGCTCAGGGGAACCAGGCCCGGTATCTACTGGGAAGTAGATTTTACTGAAATAAAGCCAGGAAAGTACGGGTACCGGTACTTACTTGTCTTTGTAGATACTTTTTCAGGGTGGACTGAAGCATTCCCAACCAAAAAAGAAACTGCTCAGGTCGTAGCAAAGAAAATTCTGGAAGATATCCTTCCCAGGTATGGCTTCCCCGTCCAGATAGGGTCAGATAATGGGCCCGCTTTCGTCGCTAAGGTAAGTCAGGATTTGGCTTCCATCCTTGGGGCAAATTGGAAACTACATTGCGCTTACAGACCCCAGAGTTCAGGACAGGTAGAAAGGATGAATCGGACCTTAAAAGAGACCTTAACTAAATTGACCATGGAGACTGGCGCTAATTGGGTGGTCCTTCTCCCCTACGCTCTGTTCCGGGCCCGTACCCCTTACAGACTGGGCCTTACCCCTTACGAAATCATGTATAGCAGATTCCCACCCCTGGTTCCCAGCATAAAAGATGATCTGCTTAAGTCTGAAACAGAAATTGTCTCTGAATTCTTATTTTCCCTACAAGCCTTGCAGAAAATTCATCAAGAAATCTGGCCCAAGCTGAAGGAACTATATGAGACCAGTACCCCACCGACACCCCATCCGTACCAGCCGGGAGACTGGGTCCTAGTTAAGTGACACCGACAAGAAACCCTAGAACTCAGGTGGAAGGGATCACTCCAGGTAGTCCTGACCACCCCCACTGCCCTGAAGGTAGAAGGCATCGTGTCGTGGATCCACTACACCCACGTCAAGCCAGTGGACCCAACCTCCGACCTTCTGGGACCAATCACGGCAGCGGCTGAAGCACCGGTCACGTGGACTGTGGACAGATCTAAGAACAACCCCTTAAAACTCACCCTACGCCAGCAACATAGCTCACTGCAAACATGCAGTTAGGTAGTCTAGCCCTAACGCTAGTTGCCCTAGTGGCAGCTGGGGAAAACACCAAACCAGCATCTAACCCCTTTGTCTGGAGGTTCTGGCTTTATGAAAACCGAACCCACCCTGGACAACCTCATAAGCCCGGGAAATTATTGGCCAGTGCTGATTGCCCCTCCTCAGGGTGCAATAGCCCAATTTTACTAAATTTTACTGGCTTTCAGATAGCCAAACCAGTGGTACCAATAATGTATTTTGAGTTTGATCAGAC
>NW_012098399.1:594591-601117 GCF_000951045.1 Mandrillus leucophaeus | reverse complement strand
GGGCATCAGAAACCAACCACTCCAACTGCTCAAGGCAACTTTCTGGCAGACCAAACTGCAAGGAATGTGGCAAAGGCTCCCAGCCAACTCCTTGCACTCCAGCTCCCTGACCCGGGCCCCTGGGACTTGCCATATTTCCCTGATTATTCAGAACAAGACCTCCAGTGGATTGACAAGCTTCCCCTGAAGCAGATCCAGAATGGGTGGTGGACTGATACTAATGACCAAACCATCCTACCAGAAAAATTAGGACAACAAATGTTAGAACACATCCACCAAACCACCCACCTGGGTGCTCGGCAGATGATAGACCTGATCAGACGCTCTAAGCTCAAATTCAGACATACAGCCGAGAAGGCCAGCAGCATCGTGACAAGTTGCAAAGTCTGCCAGCTTAACAATGCCTACCCCCAATCCCAGGCTGCAGCGGGAACAAGGCTCAGGGGAACCAGGCCCGGTATCTACTGGGAAGTAGATTTTACTGAAATAAAGCCAGGAAAGTACAGGTATCGGTACTTACTTGTCTTTGTAGATACTTTTTCAGGGTGGACTGAAGCATTCCCAACCAAAAAAGAAACTGCTCAGGTCGTAGCAAAGAAAATTCTGGAAGATATCCTTCCCAGGTATGGCTTCCCCATCCAGATAGGGTCAGATAATGGGCCCACCTTTGTCGCTAAGGTAAGTCAGGATTTGGCTTCCATCCTTGGGGCCAATTGGAAACTACATTGCGCTTACAGACCCCAGAGTTCAGGACAGGTAGAGAGAATGAATTGGACCTTAAAAGAGACCTTAACTAAATTGACTATGGAGACTGGCGCTAATTGGGTGGTCCTTCTCCCCTACGCTCTGTTCCGGGCCCGTACCCCTTACAGACTGGGCCTTACCCCTTACGAAATCATGTATAGCAGATTCCCACCCCTGGTTCCCAGCATAAAAGATGATCTGCTTAAGTCTGAAACAGAAATTGTCTCTGAATTCTTATTTTCCCTACAAGCCTTGCAGAAAATTCATCAAGAAATCTGGCCCAAGCTGAAGGAACTATATGAGACCAGTACCCCACCGACACCCCATCCGTACCAGCCGGGAGACTGGGTCCTAGTTAAGCGACACCGACAAGAAACCCTAGAACTCAGGTGGAAGGGATCACTCCAGGTAGTCCTGACCACCCCCACTGCCCTGAAGGTAGAAGGCATCGCGTCGTGGATCCACTACACCCACGTCAAGCCAGTGGACCCAACCTCCGACCTTCTGGGACCAATCACGGCAGCGGCTGAAGCACCGGTCACGTGGACTGTGGACAGATCTAAGAACAACCCCTTAAAACTCACCCTACGCCGGCAACATAGCTCACTGCAAACATGCAGTTAGGTAGTCTAGCCCTAACGCTAGTTGCCCTAGTGGCAGCTGGGGAAAACACCAAACCAGCATCTAACCCCTTTGTCTGGAGGTTCTGGCTTTATGAAAACCGAACCCACCCTGGACAACCTCATAAGCCCGGGAAATTATTGGCCAGTGCTGATTGCCCCTCCTCAGGGTGCAATAGCCCAATTTTACTAAATTTTACTGGCTTTCAGATAGCCAAACCAGTGGTACCAATAATGTATTTTGAGTTTGATCAGACTAAATACAATTGTAAACACTATTGGTGGCACCAAAATGCCGGCTGTCCTTATAACTATTATAACATCCATAGGTCCCGTTATTGGAGAGAGGGAGAACAGTTAGACCCTAAGTGGCCCTTCCATCGTAGATGGGACAGAGACTTTTCATATACATGGATAATTAGTGACCCCTGGAACTCCCGCTGGACCACGCCTCAACATGGGGCTGTATACTACTACTCCTCCTCCACATGGCCTAGCAGTCACCTCTACCTGTGGCGAGGTCTAGTGCAGGTACTGCCACTGGTCCATGGGAATATCCAACGACAAGAAAACAGACTAACACAAGACTTACGTCCTTTCTCCTGGTTAAAGTTATTACAAGAAGGACTAGAACTTGCTAACCTTACAGGACTTCATAGCCTGTCTGGCTGCTTTCTGTGTGCCATTCTAGGGCGTCCACCGCTAACTGCTGTCCCTCTGCCAAGGGGATCCTCTACCTCTGCCCAAGCTAACAACCTCCAAAACCTCTCATATGCCCCTATCCTAAACGTGCCCCTATACCTAAACCCCAGTCAGGAAAAGTTTCCTACTGTTTCTCAGGAACCAATTCCAGCCTCTGCAGCATCACTGCAGTGCCCCCTAATATCACCCTAAGGGCTCCGCCGGGCATATTCTTCTGGTGTAATGGAACATTATCTAAGAACCTATCTAGGCCCTCTGTTACCAACCTACTGTGTCTTCCTGTCACATTAGTTCCCTGGTTGACTCTACTAACTGCTGGCGAGTTCCTAGGGTACACCGGTAACTGGACTAGTACTGCTATTCCCCCAGTCCCTAGACCGAGACCTGCACGAGCCATATTTCTCCCCCTCATTGCAGGAATCTCCCTCACCGCATCCTTCATTGCGGCTGGACTGGCAGGGGGAGCCCTAGGTCACACCCTCATAGAAAGCAACAAGTTATACCAACAATTTGCTGTCACTATGGAGGAGTTGGCTGAGTCCCTTGCCTCCCTTCAGCGGCAGCTCACGTCCCTAGCTCAGGTAACCCTGCAGAACTGGAGGGCCCTAGACCTACTCACTGCTGAAAAAGGTGGTACATGTATGTTTCTAAAGGAAGACTGTTGTTTCTACATAAATGAATCAGGGCTTGTAGAGGACCGGGTCCAACAGTTACGCAAGTTAAGCACAGAAGTAAGAACATGGCAGTTTGCTTCAGCTGCAGACCAATGGTGGAATTCCTCTATGTTTTCCCTGTTAGCCCCCTTCCTTGGACCCCTGCTAAGCCTACTATTTCTGCTTACCGTAGGACCTTATGTTGTTAACAGAATTTTGCAGTTTGTCAGAGAAAGGTTTGACACCATTCAGCTCATGGTCCTCAGAGCCCAATACCAACCTGTAAATGCTGAAACAGAATCAGACTTATAAGACCCAAGATTGGCTCTAGAGATACCTGAAAAGAAGGGGGGAATGAAAGGAATCAAATGCATTCCTGATATATCTCCCAACTCCCTGAGCCCAGCACGAGCCCAGTACAAACGCATTCCTCATATATCTCTCAACTTCCTGAGCCCAGCACGAACACATTCCTCCATATTTCTTTCAAACTTCAGAAAAACACCACCTGGGAAAATCTCCGATAAGGACACAGCGGGAACCAATAAAAAATGCTAAATGTATTAAATGTATTAACCAATTGTAATGCTGTAACCGAGAGAATTACCTTGTTCCCCTGTAACTTTACATATCTTGTTTACATCAGGCTATAAAAAGCAAGCACTCGCATTGTTCGGGGCCCTCTTGTATGCTGTAGAATGGAGGGACCAAGTTCGAACTTGCAGTAAAGATCCTTGCCGCTTGGCTTTGACTCTGGACTCTGGTGGTCTTCTTTGGGGAACAAACGGTCTGGGCATAACACACTCAGATTCAGCTCCTGAAATTCCTTGAGGAACTCTTCGGATCGGCTCCTCTTCACCATGGCACTGTTTCAACTGTCGAGATGGAAGCCACTCATCTCCAGCACCTGTACGGACAAGAGCATAGCCTCGTCCCCATTGTAAAACTTTTCCTTTTAAATATTTCCCTTGTAATGAAGGATAATACACCCATAGATTACTGTTTTGCAGCTTTTCTAAAGGCTGTTGAAAATGTTTCACCACTGCAGACTGCTGTAATTGGTGCCAATGGCTGAGAAAATTTAAAGTAAAAAGGGCTTTTAGAATTTGATGTTTTGGGGAATCTCGCCCATCTCCCACTTTTTGTTTTAAAAGTTGTAATTTTAAGGTAGCATTGGCTCTTTCAATAATTGCTTGACCTTGACTGTTAAATGGAATACCAGTGAAATGATGAATATGGTATAAAGAGAGGAAGGCAGCCAATTTGCGAGAGCAATAATCAGGGGCATTATCAGTTTTTAATTCAACAGGGACTCCCATAACTGCAAAGCAAGTAAGTACATATACAGCATATTGGGAATCACTAACTATGATGTAGTTGGTGCTCATCCTGAGCCCGTTGGACTATTGCCAAAAGATAAAGGTCCTGGCAAAGCTGAATGAGAACGAATATGAGTGATAAAAAGGGGGGCAGTGTGGGAAGTAAAGAAAATAATTTTTGTAAAGGAGTTTGAGGAAATAATGGTAAAGAAGTCTGAGAAATATATTTAGTTATATATACAGCATATTGGGAATCACTAACTATATTACAAGGGGTTTGAGGCCAGTCCTGTAGAACCATAAGAATGGCAAAAAGTTCTCCTTGTTGTACTGATTCAAATGGATAGTGAGAAATTTTTGAATTGTCTGAAGTATCCAGCCTTTCCATTGCTTGAAAAAAGGTGGGACCTTTAACTGGAGTGTAAGAGATAGGATTATATGGCAGTAATTTATTACGAGGATAATGCTGAGAAAAAGAACCAGTATACTCAACGCAAGCCATTTGCTAACCCTCATGAGTTTTCAACAGAGATTCAATGTATTGATTAGATAATTGGGTAATAATTTTTATAGGGTCAGCACCAAGCAGCTGACGAGCTCAAGGTCGTCCTTTAATAATTAATTCAGCTAATTTATCAATATACTGATGAATTTTCTTAATGGCTTTATTAGGCAAAAACAGCCACTCCAGAATATTATTATCTTGGTGTAAAATGGCCGTTGGCAAATGGGGAGTATGAAAAAGACACAATGAAAGTGGAAGATTGAGTGCAATATAATCAAGGTGAGCTTCACTAATTCTATTTTCTACAAATGACAATTTTTCTTTTGCTACAGGGGATAAAGTCCCCATAGGTTGAATACAAGTATTTACAGTTGTAAGATCAGGTAATAAGTGCCAGTTTCCAGTTTTTTTTTTTTTTTGACGAGACAAACACAGGGGAATTGTGTGCAGAAGTACTTGGTTCAATATGCCCCTCGGTCAATTGTTCCTTAACTAAATTCTTCAAAGCCTTAAGTTTTTCTTTAGATAATGGCCACTGTTCCACTCAAACAGGAGTTGTAGTTTTCCATTTTAATTGTAAAGCTTGAGACTTGTGGACAGTAGCTAAGAGCGTAAAGGATTGTAGCCCATTTTGAACATCATATTTTTGGCAGTTGAAGAAATATGAGGAATGCTTAAAAAGGCACCAAATTGTTGTAAAAGAGCACGGCCTCAAAGGTTAATATTAATGGGAACAATATAAAAGAACACTTTTCCTTGTGGTCCTTCAGGTCCTACACAGCTCATGGGCTTGACACTTTGGTAGACTATAGAAGCAGTACCTAAGCCGGATAGAGTAAGCGATACTTGTTTCTTTTTCCAATGATCAGGCCGTTGAGCCAAACATATAATAGATACATCCACTCCTGTGTCGACTAATCCCTCAAAAAGTATCCCATTAATTTGCAAGGAACATAAAGGTTTTTGATCAGAATCTAAAGTTTCCCAGAAAACAGTTTTCCCAGTACTACCGAAACCTCCTTGACGAGACACATCTCTAGATGAGAAAGGAAAAAAAGGCAATAAAAGCAATTGTGCAATACGTTCCCCTGCCTCTAGGTGCATAAGTTGTGAGACTTGTACCATAATAAGGATTTCATCAGTAAAATCAGGATCAATAATTCCTGGGACCACCATTAACCCCCGCATAGCACTGCTGCTTCAACCTAGTAAAAGTCTTACATGTCCCTTTGGCAAAGTACCACACACTCCAGTAGCCAACTTATATATTCCTCCATTAGGAGATAAAGTATAAGGTTGGACAATAGCTGGGTCAGCAGCGGCACTCTGCTTAGTGGCAGCATAAAGCTGAGAAACTGGGGTAGGGTAAGATGTCTTTAAGGAGGACTCGAGGTCATTCCTTGATGTTGTAAGTCACTGCTTACTGGGTGCTGGGGTAGGCCTGCATTGTAGTTGTTGGGGCCCCAAGCCTACAGGCCCTGGCTCCCGTTTCTTGAGAGGGGTGACAATACATTCCCACTTTTATCAGTTTTTGAATGGCATTCATTGGTCCAATGTTGACCCTTGCCACATCGTTTGCACATATCAGATGGTAACCTTTTTTCTTTTGGAGCAGAAGAGCCTAAGTTTTTCAGCATTCCTTTTTAAAATGACTGGGTTTCCCACATTGATAGCATATACCTTGTTTAGAATTGCCTTTTAAAGCCTTAGAAAGTGCCCCAGCAAACAATTGAGCATCATAAATAGCTCCTCCAACATGTGCACAAGCCTGAATGTGTTCATCTAAATCAACTCCACTAGCTTTTAGAGGATGCAGCAATTTTTGGCACTTGGGATTAGCACTCTCAAAAGCCAGAGTATCCAAAAGAATTTTAGCAGCAGGGCCTGAACCTACAGTCTTTAATACAGCATCTTGAAGACGGGCTACAAAATCTGGATACAGCTCAGTGGCTCCTTGTAGGATCTTTACAAAGATAAAGAAGT
>NW_012098399.1:542158-592861 GCF_000951045.1 Mandrillus leucophaeus | reverse complement strand
GAAAATAAATATACAAACATTGTATTTTGCTCAATCATAAAGCTACCTCATTTAGATGAATAATTGTGTTCCTAAAATTGTTGAGTTTGGCCACATTTGTAAAATAAAATTGTATTCCAAATAGATGGGAATAGCCCAATGTGGATTAAAAATAGCTGCCAGATTTTATGGAATTAAAAACCTCTCAAAATATGAACATTAAGTCCATTATCCACTTGCTGGCAATTGAAAAAATGCGTTTTTTTCTTAATGGGAAAATTTTAAGCAACTATTGTTAATTTCTATAGAATTTAGTGTCTACTGGTGTAGGATTGGGAGTGTTATTGAACATGGGTGTGAGTGTGAAGGACAGTGTTAGAATGTGAGTGGGAAGGTGCCTGTTTAACAATAAGAGCATGTGTGAGTATAAATGTGAGGCTATGTGTGAATATATGCAACCAGACCGTCATGAAATTAGGATAAAATTTTCTATATATTTAGGGATGATATTCAACATATCACTGGTGAACAGAATCTCTGTTCTTCCTTTTTTGCACATGCCTTTTGGCCAAATGTTGCCTCTGCTTATACAGTTTGAGAAACCCCTCTTGTATTTCTGACACTCTTCCTTTCTCCCCCTAAGAAGCCCTCCTTTAGATTATGATCTTGGTAAGAAACCACTGGTTTGTCTTACATTTTTTTTTTTCTTTCTTATTGGCAGATACGACTGTTGATAGTATCTTCTCAGTTGTGCAAATGTTGTCTAAATGACAAATCTGATTCACAGGTGATGTTATGCATATGCAAAAGTCTCAGCTCTAGGCTTTTAATATGTAGCACTTAATTTTGTGCAAAAGAGATACACTGTTATTTATTTATTTATTTAGAGACGGGGTCTTGCTCAGTCGCCCAAGCTGGAGTGCAATGGTGCAATTTCAGCTTACTCCAACCTTCTCCCGAGATCAAGCGATTCTCCCGCCTCAGCCTCCTGAGCAGCTGGGATTACTGGTACCCACCGTCATACCTGGAAACTTTTAGTATTTTTGTAGAGACCAGGTTTCACCATGTTGACCAGGCTGGTGGAGATACACTATTTTTTATTACAACTACTTGGTTAGTCAGGGTTCTGTCCTTTTTCACAGTACTTTGTTCAGTCTCAATAAAAATATTTTATAGGTTTGAAGCCAGTATTCAGTCATTTAGTAAAAAAAATACTTTTTTTCATTTAAATTTTTCTCACTTAATGTATTCCAAAAAAAAAAAAAAAATAGGATTTTCCCCCATTTTCTATCATACAAATGAATCCAGAATCTATAACTTAATAGTCACTTTTTTTACAGTTTGAACTATATGTAATCTTATGGCAAAATTTGAATTTTAACATCAATGAAAAAATCCTTAGCATAACATATGATAATTTTTGAGGTAAGCAAACTTGTGTTTGATATCTACTTTTAATTGCATATGAGTCTATTGGTTCCACTACAAATTAATTTATACACAGGTTATGCAACTGGTAATGGTATCTCATGTTTGGTTTGACAAGTTTAATGATTTTTTTTAGAAATTTGTATTTGAATAATTTTAAGGAAAAGCATCAAGTTCTAATTTTCTAGGTGTCTCATCACTTTCTGTTTTATGAGCATATATATGCATCATTTTACCCACTTGGCCGCTCAAAACTTTTAAGACTGAGATGCTCAAATTAGAGGAATGTTAATGACAAATACAAAATAATGTAAAGAATGCAGAATTAGCTGCATTAGTGCAATTACAACAATTTGAAAAGCTAAAATCTTGCTAATAATAATAAAAATGTAACTACAATTCCTGACTAACTTATTCTAGGATGCCCTTTAGAAGAATTGGGAATTTAAAATCTGTGGTTGCAGAGGAGAGTAAAGAGAAAAGACATGCTACCCTCCAAAATTGCATAATTTTTTAAAAGAAGACAGAAAACAATAGATGAAACAAAAACAGGATGTTGGGAGAAATGTGGAAGGAAGACAGAAAGTAAAGAAGACAAAAGTCAAGTAACCTTCTGAGGACAAAGAAGCAATTCTTTGGTTTCATATATATTTTCAAATTTATATTTAGTTTATTCACTTCTATAATCCTTATACATTTCTCTTACATTTTTCCATAGTGTCTATTAATTTTATCTTTACTTAAATGGAAATTACCTCCTACAAGAGTGATTAGTATATGTCAGGGCGGAACTTTCCCACTAATGTCATTTAATGTGAGGACACAGTATTGTAAAAGGTTTACTAAGTATTTTGATACAAGAAAATATCAAGCACAGTTTATGATCTGTGCATATTTTGGTGCAGGGCACAGGAATATATGTCCATGAGTTTCTTTGAAGGTAAACAGACCAATAGATATACAATTACAGCATAAAGTTATTCATCAACATTCTTTTTTCTTTTCATTTTAACAGTGTTTACAGATGAGGTTATAATGATGTTATTTGGCTATATCCCAGTGGTATATCAATTGTTGAATTAAAAAAATATATATATTTGATGTGATTTAAATCTGATTCTGAAGATACTTTAAGTAAGTTAGCAGAAACAAATAAAACAAAATCTAGTAAACTCATCAGTTGGTAAAAGGACATGGGATATTGAAGTTTTTCTTTAAATTGCACTATTTTCCCTTTTATTCTGAATTATGATATATACAACACAGAGGTTTTCTATCTTCTTAAACCCTTTTGGGTAGTGATCTAACCTTTAATAAGCTAAACTTCTGAGTTCAAATTCAGTTTATAAAATGGCATTTTCCAAAGAGCAAGAAAACTCATATTTAGAAAATATAAATGCATCATCGATGTGTGTATTTACTATTCACTTTTCTCAATGTTCTTATATCATCCAAAAATATCTTCTTAGCCAGCCTTTTTTTTTTTCCCTTCATATATTAGCAACATATCCCTGTTGGATAAGAATATTCAGTGTTTCTTTCTTCAAAGCACCTTAAAATTCAGCTAGCATTTCATACTTTTTTTATATGCTCGTAAAAAAATATCCACAGAAAAGTTTTATTTTGTTGATAAAATCTGATTATTAAACTTTTGGAACAACCACCACAGAAAACAAAGTCAAAGATTAGAGGATACTGGAAATGTGTAAAGAGAGATCCATAAAACGATTCAAATTTTAAATTAGATTAAGTTTCTAGTGCAAGTTAAAGAGACTTAATAATGCTCAACATTTTGATGTGCTTAAAGGGCTGGGCAGGCTCTGTTACTTCAGCAAAACAGAAATGCAGGTACATTCAGTCTTTCATACACACGGGTTCTGCAAAATACACATCCAAATAATGTAAATCTGCATTTTGAAGTAAGTAATGTAAATCTGCATTTTGCAGAACCCATGCGTATGAACTGTAGATCTAAAATATTTTTTAAAAGGATGGATTGCATCTTTACTAAACATGTACAGACTTTTTTTGTTATTATTCCCTAAGCAATACAATATAATAATTATTTACATAATATTTGGTATCACAGGTAACTTAGAGATGATTTAAAGAACACAGGATGATATGCATAGGTCATATGAAACAATATGCCATTTAATATAAGGGACTTGAACATCCATGGATTTTGGTATCTGCAGGGGCTTCTGGAATCATTTTCCCTTGGATCCCAAAGGATGACCTTATTTCACTTCTAAGAGATGGTGCTCCTGAGTAGGCAGCCTTTGGGCAAAGGAAGTCAACAGAAGGTTTAGCAAATGCATTTCAATTGAAACATAATCTATTTATAATAAACAATTTACCTATTCCTATGCCAGGTATCTGTGGGCTGGGCTTGAAAGAAAAACCAAAACAAATAAAACACCACAAACAATTACCTAGAGCCACAAAGCCATAAACTGCTAGAAAATAAGAGCAGTTGGTGGTCTTCACCTGATTAGTGGCCATCAAAGATAGGCTTGGGGTTCTGTCAATCAGGAAAACAGCCAACAGCACAAACCTCTGTATGATTATTAGTATTATCACTCAGTGGAAACATATATCCCCCAAAGCAAATGTAATTACAACAGCCTGCTTTATATATGGACTGCATCTCTCCCTTATTCATAGCTTTAGCATATTATGCAAATCTCTTTTATTTTAAGCTTCAATAATGAATCATTTTAGTACTGTTTGAACAAAATTTAAGGAAGCCTGCTTTCTATGGAAATTGACAGATTTTATCTGTGCAGCTTTTCCTTCCTTCTTTTATATTTTTACCATGATTTATGATATTTTCTCTTCTCCTACACTTTTTTTTCCTGTAAATATATTTGAAAACGAATCAAATAGTGTCCTTATATACATGGAAGGGATTGACAGGGCTGCCAAGTTGCTGGTGGATCAGGTCATACCAGCAATATTGAGTGATCCCTTATCTAGTAAACCTCGCCATGTGCAGAGCTATGAGCTAGATACCAGAGAAACAAGAATAAAGCAATCCTTCTGCTTTGTAGATTTGTGGGGTTTTTTTGGCATGTCTAAATATATAAGATAGCAATATATATATGTACATGTGTATATATGTGTGTATATGTATTTTTTCTTAAACACTGTGTGTGTGTGCATGAGTAAGAACAGAGACATCCTAATTAGAAGATTATCTTGTTGCCGAGGGCTATACTAGGTTTGAGTGCACACATAATCAAGTTAGGCAGAGAGTTGGAACTGAACATGTCTTCATGATCAAGGAGTGAAAAATTTGGAGAACCTGAAGAAAGAGATTGGGATCAGGGAGGCTGCATAAGCAGAAAAGGAAAGAAAGTCAATAAAGGTAGCTCATTATGGTTAACCACAGAACAGATTTTAGGTAATAATACAGAGGACTAGAAGTTGTTTGTCATGAATATTTAATTTAGAACTTTCCATTCCTAACTATGTAATCCTCAGTATATTTGATATTTCTCATTATTGCGTTTATGCATGAAATATTTGTTATAAAAACATATAACAATTGATATGTCAACATACATGGAGACACCACCCTGCTTAAGAATTTAGTATTTGCAGCTATAATTGAAGCATTTTATATATTCTTTCATATTCTTTCTTCCCCAGAGATTGCCATTATCCCAATTCCTATTTTTAATACATCTGCATGCTTATACATACATACATGACAAGTTATTTAAATGAATATAGTAGGCATTTTAGTGTACTTATTCTTCAACCTGTAATATGCTCTATATTAATTTTGGAGAGGTAGTTTTGGAGAGTCAGTTTATTTATTAAATACAAACAATTTCTATAAATTCATTTGTTATATTGATTTAAAGATTTTTTAATTCCTCATTTTTTGATTACTGATTTGAGAATTATGAAATTATATTTCTATTCCTTTAGGGGTTATCCTTTGAAATTTAGTATGAAGATGTGAGTCAGTAAAGGCTAAAGTTATTTAACATTTATATTTTATGCCTGAAAAATAAAATAATCATGGAAGTGAGACTGCTCTGCCCTTCTCACTCACTACTCTTCCCATCCCCAGCCACGTACACACAACAAAGATACATTTTTTTTTTTTTCTCTCCCTCTCTCTTTTTCTTCCATATCCCATCAGATTGCTGAAGTATACAGGCCATTGAACATCCTAATACGGTGTAAGGGTCTTAGTCAAAGTTCTCTATCTCCTTTAGGACCTATCCAAGCCTTGTCATTTCACCCTCTTCATTCCTGAGAGTTGTGACTCTTTTTCCTCTTCAGTCATCACTACCAGAAAGTCTGATTCACTAGATCTGAAATGAGGCTTAAAAAATCCAGCCTTGTCAAAGCCTCATGGATTATTCTACAATTGTCTGAGACTTTAGAGCAACCATATAGATAGTTACATATTCCAATTTATTATGTGTCTAATAGTTGCACTACAGATGATCCCTTTTTGTAGGTAGATTACGTGAGTATTCCTTTTTCAGAGTATGTTGCTCATGCAAATACTTGTGTTGCTTAGCACAGAATATGGCATAACACAGGCCATCAAAATTTATGTGTGGACTCAATTAGTAGATGCATTAAAAAATGATAGAAGAGGCCGGGCGCGGTGGCTCAAGCCTGTAATCCCAGCACTTTGGGAGGCCGAGACGGGCGGATCACGAGGTCAGGAGATCGAGACCATCCTGGCTAACACAATGAAACCCCGTCCCTACTAAAAATACAAAAAAATTAGCCGGGCTTGGTGGCGGCGCCTGTAGTCCCAGCTACTTGAGAGGCTGAGGCAGGAGAATGGCGGGAACCCGGGAGGCAGAGCTTGCAGTGAGCCGAGATCGCGCCACTGCACTCCAGCCTGGGCGAAAAAAAAAAAAAAAAAAAGATAGAAGACAGTTATGAAAAACCTCTAAGGGACAAAGATTTACTTCTAAAATGTGGCATAAAGAAATAAGTTCTATTATTCTGTAATTTTCATAGATATTTTGAGAGAGGAAAATATAGATAAAGGGAATATCTATAATTGAGAGGGGGCAAATATTATATTTAAGAGCCCTGAAAACCTGAATTGAAAATTGGAATAATAACTTAATAGAAGAAGGGTGACTGTGTCTGGAGTAGATGCTTTATTGTCCTTTAGCATGAGTCACTCCTTGTTGGTTTATTTATAACTCTTCTGCCATGTTCTGCAGTGATGTAAATCATCCTATGATAAAATAGAGCAGGGGTACACCCAGCAGGTTGGCTCTACTTTTCCACACAATTTCTTTAATAAGACCTGGGGCTTGCAGAGGCTGACTGCTCTTATAGCAGGTACTGTTGACAAGGCATAGCACAGCATTACTCTTTAAACTACTTTTCAAATGCAGCGATTCCTGACATCAGCAGAATAGTCATTCTTATTGCAGAAAAGGAAGTGGCATTAGCGATTAGGCCTTTTAACTCTGTAAGAAGAAAAAGAATTCAAAAACTTTTGAATTTTGTGAAGACTAAGAAATGAAAAAAAGAAAATCTCAATATCTCTGTGATACTAAGAGCAATTTCAGTGCTGTGGAGAGGGAAGCGCATTCTTAAAAAGACCAACACATTGAGATTGATACTTAGAACATAATTGGTTCTGTAAAGAGGTTTTCTGCTTGGCTAAACGATATTTTCACACTTAAAAGCCACAGTAGAAAAACCATATGTCAGACATTAGAAAACTTTTTTTTTCTTTTTTAATTTAAGGATCGATGTTTGTCTTTAATCAAGAACAAATGACCTCTTTGAATCTAAAATAGGGAAATAAATAAGTCTAGCTTTCTCGGGAGATCAGTAATAGGATACAAAGATGTTAACTTCTAGCTCACAGATGCATTAAATTCCAACCAAACCACTGGTGACTAAACATTGTAATATCCAATAGCTTTTTCAATGGCCGAAGTAAAATTACTTGATAGTCCCAGTTCAACTTCCAAACATAGACATCACATAAATACAAAACATGACTCAATTAGTGATTCCGTCTTTAGCTACAGCCACACATTAAAGAAACACTTTTCTCATCTGTAAAAGAGACATGCAATGCAGTTGGGTGCCATTTCTTTCTGATTCAACTAGAGATCTCAGGGCAAGGACATTTAAATCAGAAAACAAAAGTTGTTAGCAATTAAGAATGTAAACTTTTTTGTAAATCTGTATTTGCCTCCTCCAGTTTTGAACACTCTAAATGATTCTTTTAGAGATGCCTTTCATAGGAGTGTGTGGAACTTCTCTCTGAGTAAAGTGCTCTATTCTTGGGAAATTATTAATAAATTTCTAAGCAGAAGCATATGATTACAAAGTTACTTTCACTGAGCATGAAACAGGATCATGCTAAACTGGACAAGTTAATTGCTTTATTCTGGAAAATGACCCATTTACTTCAAAATATTTTGAATATATATCACAGATATTACATACATTCCAATATATAATTGTTAACTTTTGTTGCTTATTTGCTTGTCCTACTTATATACTACTTACGTAGACAATAATTCAAACACCCTCCATTTGAAAAAATATAAGATGTAAATTTATTGCATACTGAATGGCTCAAACATATCTGTAGTCTTAAACACTATTACAGTTATATTAGAATCGGTGGCATACAATTATTTTCTAAGTGTTTTTCTTTTTAACATTTTCCGTTTCAGTCAACTAAGAAATGCTTTTTAACTAGCGCATTCATTCATTTGGATAGACCAATTAATTCAAAATTTTATTACAAAATATTTCCTTTTCATATTTATGAACTTTTTCTCACCAGATTTGTTATTTCCTCTATATCTACACAGTCCAACACAGTGGGCATTAGCCCCGTGTTGCTGTAAAATTAAAAATTTAGTTTCACAGTCTCATTCCTCATTCCCGTTTGTGCACTCAAAGCCACACATGGCCAGTGGTTACCCAATTACAGCAAAAATAGGGCATTTGCATCATTTCAGGGAGTTTTATTTGACAGCACAGCTTTGGATTATACATATTGATTCATGAGATATACTATCTGTCTGTATGTACATGTATGTGTATGTACATATACACACACTAAATTGATCCAATGTGCATGTATGATTAAATTTAGTCCATATATTCTACTTTCCTATTACTCATGCAAAATTTATATTGGCCTCAGTATGCTAAAATTGCTTTCATTTTAGTATGCTTGTGCAATGTAAATTTTTTTACTTTTTTTGGCTGATGCTATAAAATGTGAACTAAGGAAGTATTAGTGTTCGTATTTTGCATATATTACATTGTAATAATGGAGAAAGCCAGATGAGATAGATACAAGGAGAGAGAACTCCATTTTTATATATCAATTTTGGCAAAAATGAAGCTCGACTATAAGAGAATAATGAAAAATAGCGAAAAAAAATTCTATTATTATTCCGTGCATCTTAAGTTTCTTAAATTCCTGTAACAACATTACATGGACATAATAAATCCCACTCTTTTAAATAAATAAATAATAAATTAAGACATGTATCACCACCTTATGATTTTTTATTTACATCCTATTTTTATTTATTTCTCATTTGTTGTAAAGGCAAATAGGAAAACCTGCACAGGAATATAAGCATGGTCTCCAAATAATAAAAGCAAAATAATTCACAAGTTGTTCTTCATCACATTTATTTCCATAGGCAATCATCAATCCCCGCAACCAGCAGATTCATTTACTAACATCAAGGGTAATATGTCAGCTACATAAATTTTAAATCATCTCGTTAAAGATGTTTGGAAAGCTGAAGCACTGGTTCATTAAAGTTTTCTTTTTCTTCAGAGTTTCACTCAGAGAATAGTGAGTGAATATAGTTGCTATGGTTTGAATGTTTGTCCTCTCCAAAACTATGTAGAAACCTGATCCCCAGTGTGGCAATACCAAGAGGTGGGGTCTTTAAGAGGTGATTGGTAATGATTGGTAATAAGGGCTCTGCCTACATAAATTTGTGGGTTAATTCAAGGGTCCCCGATCCCTGGGCCATGAACCAGTACCATGGTCCCTGGTCCGTGTCCCATTAGGAACTGGGCTGCACAGCAGGTGAGCAGTGAGTTATTGAGCAAAGATTCATCTGTATTTATAGCCACTCCCCATCGCTTGCATTACCTCCAGAGTTCTGCCTCCTGTCAGATGGGCTGCGGCATCAGATTGTCACATGCAATGGACCTAGGTTGTGCTCTCCTTATAATAATCTGATGATGAATGCCTGATGATCTGTCACTGTCTCCCATCACCCCCAGATGAGACTGCCTAGTTGCAGGAAAACAAGCTCAGGGCTCCAACTTATTCTACGATATGGTGAGTTGTATAATTATTTCAAAATATATTTCAATGTAATAAGGAGTGGTGGCTCATGTCTGTAACCCCAGCACTTTGGGAGGCCGAGGTGGGTGGATCACTTGAGATCAGGAGTGTGAAACCAGCCTGACCAACATAGTGAAACCCCATCTCTACTAAAATACAAAAAATTAGCCAGGCATGGTGGCACATGCTTGTAACCTCAGCTACTTGGAAGGCTGAGGCAGGAGAATAGCTTGAACTGGGAGGCAGAGGTTGCAGTGAGCCGAGATTGTGCCATTGCACTCCAGTCTGGGTGACAAAAGTGAAACTCCGTCTCAAAAATAAATAAATAAATTAATTAATTAATACAATTAAAAAATGGAAATAAAGTGCACAACAAATGTAATGCACTGGAATCATCCTGAAACCACTTCCATCCCCCAGTCTGTGGGAAAATTGTCTTACATGAAACCAGTCCCTGGTGCCAAAAACGTTGAGGACTGCTGGGTTAATGGAGTAGTGAGTTATTTTGGGAATCACACTGGTGGTTTTACTAGAATAGAAAGAAAGGCCAGAGTTAGCCTACTCAGCCCCCTAGCCATGTGAAGCCCTCTACCAACTTGGAATTCTGCAGAGAGAGTCCCCATCCCCATTGGCCAGAAGGCCCTCTGATATGACCAGAGGATTCCATCAGCCTTGGACTTCAGCTAACAGTAAGAAATAATTTTTTATTTCTAAATAAATTACCCACTTTCAGGAATTCTGTTAATAGCAGCAGAAACTAAAGCAATAATGCAATGGTTAAGAACTTGGCTTTGGTGCAATAGAATCATACATTGAATTTGCACAACTCCTTCAGCTTTTCTGAGACCATTTTTCTTCTCTACAATGGTAATGACAATACTTCATTGGGTTTCTCTAAATATTAAAATACAATAAAATGTATCTTCTTTCTTACAGTCAAGAATTTATACTTTAGCACTTTCCTCTTTGCCTCTCTCTTTCTAATTTGGGCTTTATTTTTTCTAAAGTTGATTAGGTTTCTCCTCGTAGTGAGAACCATGGGCACCAGTAACTACCAGAGACACAAAACCTCACAGCTGAACCTCATGTGAAAAGCTCCTTCTACTAGCTTCAGATGAAAATAATGGAGAAATCTCACATATAGCTGCTCCATTTACTTGTCTATGCTGTGACCTAATCATCATGAAGAGATTTTTATAGTTTTTGTCAGAGGTCCGTTTATTCTACAGTCACTCTGTGTAGAGGAATGGGTAATGTCTGCTTATATTAGGACTTATGCTACAGGTAGAGAGGAAGAACAAAGAAGAGACAGTTGCTTTTAGAAGAAAGGAGGAATACTAGTAATTAAAAACTAAATAATATCTACAGTTAGATTCACTCTCTTTGTGTTATAATTAAATATTTAGTTTTAGTATGTATTGTAAATAGATTGTGCAATTGCTAATATAGAAAGCTGATTACTCTGGAATCAGGTGGAATGAATAAATACCATTAACTGGTTTTCAAATGGGGCATACAATCTCCATCAATTAATATAGAAACTAACAACCTTTTCATTTTTAACAGCAGTCTCTCTTTGTTGAAACTTGGTGGAACACAGTTTTGCGGCTTCAAGAGGGGATTTCTTTAAAGTTTACAATATTGAAATTTCAAAAAAGTGGGAAGTGTTTTGAGTACAAGATGTGCCATTCTCACCGATGAAATTGTAGAACAGTACAATGCAGTATATACATGAAACATTAGGTTACAGTGTTTTTAGTAAGGAGGTAGTAACATAAAAACTGCTCAAATTAGCGATATATGCCTTATTCTTTGGGCAAGATTGCTCATTAAGTCTTCTAATTGTAACGAATTGGAATTTGAAGACAGGAAGTTTTCACTCACTGTATCTAGCCTAGACCTTACTAGTCTAGTCTTCTGTCTAGTCCTCTGACTGCCTGAAGCTGTAACTTTTCAATGATTGAAACAGTTATTTCTCCTTTTGCTAGTGGTCTGCACTTTGATAAAGGAATATGTTCTTGTAATTTAGTTATATATGTATCAAAAAATTTATTTTGGAGTGTAGCTTATTTTCACACTTCTTAATAATTTATTCAGGGCATAATTTAAAGGTGTTTAGTTATATCCAATTATATTATTATTTTACGATATATGAGACATTAATTTCTTATTCAAAGAAACAAGCATATTTTATAAACAGGAAATAATCCTTTTCCTGGGGTACATGAAGACATCGTCTGTACTCATCACTTATTGAATAAGGGAAGATTACATCTTAAGAAAATATATAGGGTTGATATAGCTTGATTAAGCCAAGAGTCTATAGATGAAGCCTCTTAATTTCACGTATTTCTCATAAACATCAGTTCATGGACTTGTTACTGGTGCCCTGAGTTCTTGCAACCTCCCAGGATAGAAATCCAGAGAGACTATCAGGTATAGCTGCAAGGAAAAGGTTTATTTAGCTTGTTCACACGGGAACCAGCACCATAAAAAGAAAGAATGGGCTGCTGCCCAAAAGCAGTGTGGGAGTTAATTTTATACACCTTTCCTATGGGAAGGAGTGATGTCAATGCATGTATGGGAGGGCCCTTTATAACACTTGTGCAGTGCTTTAACATGTTTCTTTATACATCGCATATAGCACTGGCATTTTAAATCTCCACCTAGGTGTGATTGATAGTATTATAATGAAGATGGGGTAATTGTAGGTTTAGGCTATGTCCTAACTGTGCATATGGGGCTTCAGAGAAGTCCCTAACCCCATAAACTTGTGGTTAACAGTATCTAGGATCTGTTGTTGCTGATTGGCTGAAAGTTAGGTAAGCTCCAGCTTGAGTAAGGGCTTTTGTTCTCCTCCAGACCAGATCACACTAGAAAGCCAGCCTTCCTGTTTCAAACTCACAAAACAAAATTGTGTAGGGTTTTTTGTTTGTTTATTTTTGTTTTCTTTTGTTTTCTTCTCCAAGGGTATACTATACAAGCTTGTATTCATTAGTACTGGAATAGTCATGGACAAAGTGGCGTCTTGAGTTAGATTAGAAAGATTAATGGATTTGGGTAGAAAACATGAGTGTGTTGTATGTATTGCAGAGGTTGAGTTGAATGATAAGAAATGCAAAGCAGTGGGTGGCGGGCGCCTGTAGTCCGATACTCGGGAGGCTGAGACAGGAGAATGGCGTGAACCTCGGAGGTGGAGCTTGCAGTGAGCCGAGATCCTGCCGCTGCACTCCAGCCCGGGCGGCAGAGCTAGACTCAGTCTCAAAAGAAAAAAAAAAAAAAAAGAAATGCAAAGCAGTAAAAATTTTTATAAAGTTCTTAAAACCTTCTGGTGGTATGAAAAAAAAAATTTTTTTTAAATGAAGCACATTAAGTTGGGTAACTGGGTGTCAATGGTGATATATGTCTGCTTATGGAATGTCTTGAAATTAAGCAGAATAATAAGGTGAAAATAAGAGAAAAATGAGTGATTTTCTGTTGTTGGTAAGATAAAATGACGAAAATAGTTTTGAGAGAAGTGAGGGGTGGGGTGTGTGTGTGTGTGTGTGCGCGCACGTTATAAAATTGTGATTAACTTTTTGTCATATTGGTTTTCCTTTTTTACAATTTATCATTTACATTTTAAATATAAAATATCAAGAGTAACAGTACTTTGTCCCATCACGTGACTGTCACATTCTACTATGTAAAGCTTTTGTGTGATGTTTGAACATATACCTTGGTACTCTTTTCTCCTCCATTTTGCATAACATTGAAAAAGACTCTTTTTTTTGTATGTGTAAAACACTGACTCTCTGTAATACGTATTTCTTAAATATCTTAATGTTTTGTCATTTCAACCATATATGTGCAGTAAATATTATGTGGCTGTCTTCTAGTTGTATTTAGTGTTCTTCAGTTTGGTCATGATATATATAAGTATGAAGTTCTTTTTGAAGATGTAACTGAATGCTTTTCAAGAAAATTGCATCTTTCATCAATTCTAGAAATTTTCCAGATTAAGTTTTTTCCAGTATTTTCCTTCTCCAATCACTTTACACTCAGATACGTATTATGTTTTCTTATCCAATGGTCCCATATCTCTTAAATCTCTTTTTATATTTTATCTTTCTGATGTTCTGTATTGAATTCTGTATATTTTCTTCAGATGAATCATCAATCTAACTAATCATTTCTTCTGCTGTGCTGATTCTACTATTTAACTCTTATGTAGAATTTCAATTTGAGTTATTACATTTGTTAACATCTCTACCAATAAGTTGGTTAATTAGTCCCCCTCACAGGTCTGTATCTATTTCTAGTTTTCTCTCTTTGAGAAAATTTTCAATTTCTTTTGTAATACTTTAAGCACATTAAGCAGTTTTTATTTCACTCTTTAAAGTGTGTTAGTTTCCTATTATTGCAGTAACAAATGACCACAACTCACAACTTCGTGGCAAATGTGTTCTCTTAAAGTTGTGGAGAACAGAAGTCTGAAATGAATCTTAAGGAGCTCAAGCGAAAATATTGGCAGGTCTGGTTCCTTCAGGGAGCCCCAGAGAGGAATGTGTTCCTTTATTTCTCCAGCCACTATGGTGTCTGGAATTCCCTGCTCTTTGGCTCTTTGGCTCATGGCTGCATCACTCCAGTCTCTGCTTCCTTCAACAGATCTCTTTCTCTCTGACTCTAATTCTACTGCTTCTCTCTTATAAAGATAATCCAGCATTACAGAATAATCTCAGAAAATGTCTCCATCTTAAAATCTTTAACTTAATCACATCTGCGAAGCCTCTTTTTACCATATAAGGTAACATATTCACAGGTTCTAGAAATTCAGATGTCAACATATTTGAGGTCTAATATTCAGTCTACCAAATATGTAATAATTCTAATATATAATATTTTAATATCTAGTATTTTTAATTTTTTCCTGCTGCATATCACTCATGGAGACTCATTTCTTGTATTATTTTATGATTTTTAATTGGGTTTCATATTTTTTATAGCTCTTTATAGCATTTCTATGAGGTTTGTTTCTGGGGTCAGTTGCCTGGAGAGGATAAGTGCCTTTGTTTTGTTTAGTTTTGTTTTTTCTGCCTGAAATTTGGAGGAAATATAAACCCAGTCTACTCTAAATTAAATTTTCTTTTGTATTTCTGAACCAGACAAATAGTGTAAAATTCAGTTTTCCTACTAGTCAGTTGCCATAAAATCTCATAAGAAGCTATTTTTATTTTTCTTCTACCAAGAGCCGAAACATGAGAGACAAAATTCCCTTACTGTCAGACTGTCTTCAAATTGTCTTCTAGTTAACTATCTTTTTTTTATGCTATAGAACTTTCTTTATTCTATACTTCATGTGTGGTGAATTCCTATCTAGTTCCCCAGCCAGCACAGGTACAAGTCAACAGATTCTCAGCGTCTCCCTCCCTTCACAAAGTACATGAATTCATGATACACAGCAGCTTCAACAGCTGCTTACTGTCCAAGCTTTGCCTTTCCAATTTGTCCTGACCAATTTGTCCTGACCTCACAGAAATTCTGTTTTTCTATGGCATATACATCCACTCTTTTAAAGAATATGATTTACATTTTGTCTAATAATTTTTGATATTTTATAGTCACTGGTTCATAATCTCTAGGAACCACTTTGAAGTGAACATGTCCATCTCAGTTTTTGCAAATATTGACTTGTTTAGCTCATTAAAAAGTGGGTTCCATTTTGGAAAGGGCAATTTTATCCTACTTTCAAGCTAATTAATGTAAATAGAGCTTAAAAATAAGTTTTAGAAATTTACTTCTAAATCCAGTCATATGGCAGTAATCACTGCTTATTGAGAGATTGCCAAAATGTGTTTGATAGAATTTTTAATAATTATCTGCTTTGAAGTAGCATACTATAAGTTTTCAAAAATGTAGTTATCTCTTTGGTACTCTGGGGTTGACAATCACTCAGGATAGCTTTTAGATTACATATTTTGGACTACAATACTTTGTAGCATAATGTTCTGCATGGTGTTGATAAAGAAAATGAGCTATAAATTCGTTTCTGAAACCTACATGCTAATCCCTGTCACAGATTCTGTAAAGCACAATCCTGTACATACGCCAGTGCTTACTAACATTTTTTATCCAACTTCACTGAGGCTAATCATGAAAAATGAGCATCCTATCTATTTTTTTCTAACTATAAATATAAAGAAGACAGAAATATACAAAGAAAAAAATATACTAACTGTATTTTAAGTGAACTATTAAAAATATTTTTAAATGAATTGACTGAAATGTAACTATAAAGTTAAATATAATAATATTTACAAATATTCAATTTCCTTGTATTTGGAAATACATTTTCCGGATAATATAGACAAATACTGATTTAATATATTTTCACTTTTGCCCACTAAAGACTAGTATTTTATTTACTAGTGCTTTTACTTGTGGAAACTCTATTGTAATCCACACATGATATTCGTGTCACTGACATTGGAGTAAGTAAAATTTTGGTGTTAATATATCCATAACCTGAAGAAGAACCCGTATAAACTATTATCTGTGACAGAAACACATGGCCCCTCTTGGACATCAAATCTCTGGTGTGTGTAGCAAATTTTTCTACATCATATTTATCACATTTTTAATAAAAATTGGAGGGATTACTTAATTCATAACAACTTTTGTTTACTTGTAAGGGAAACATATTTTTCTCAGTTATTTAAGTAAAAGGTTGTTTATTTTGTTGTTTTCATGAGAAATTTTGTGTTTATCCATAATCAATTTATCTGTAAATTTGAGCAAAGATACTCCTTTCAGCATTGACAATATATGAAGTCCATAAAAATTTGTGGTGAGAATGGGAGCACTTATCTCATAGATCTTCAAGTGTTTCTTGTAGAACACGGCTTAAAGTAAAATTACAGAGCCAGATAATCCTGAGAACAACTCATATTGTTTAGCATTTATTGTTTTTTTTTCTACATTTGGTTTCCCACATAATTAACCAAAACACCTTTGTTATTATATTTTTGCTAGTAATTTAGTATGGCATTATTTTTGTAACACGTAGTATAACCTTGTTGATGTAGTCTTAACAAACGTTTTAAACAGTTTATATACATACTATTGTTAACACATTACTTTCACACATACACACACAGTACTATTCTGAGGCTGTATGTGTTTGCGTTCATACAAGCCTGTGTTTATGTGTTCCATGGAAAGAAAATAGTCTCTTTATTGCCTAATTTTCTAAAATTCCTTGTTGAGAGTTGTTGAAAGTGATGTCACATAGGTATGTAAGTGTACATATACACATTGGTTTTGTACATACATATAGATATTCACACAGGTACATAAGATATATGATGGTGCTAACTAGCATCACCTAAAGAGATTTTAACTTATAATACTAAAACAATAAGAATTGTAAAGAACTGCTTACTTTTTAGCTTAGTCAGTGTCATTTAACCAGTCTTTCATGTTCTGAAAGCTCAATACATTTTTGTCCAGTTGACACGAGAAACTCTAATTTCTCTGTTAGGTGTCCTAAATAGCCACAAGTTTGTAATATGAGAAGAAATCAAGAGGGGCAACAAAATTTCTATGGCTTTAAATCAATGATCCTTCTCGAGAAATGCCTTCAAAACTTGCCATAAAGCGGTTTTAGGGTTGCGTCTCCCAGATTCTGCTTCATTGCTCATTTGTAAAAACAAACATTTGCCATGAAGACATAACTGCCAATTCAGCTTAAATAAGACAAATGAGATAATGAGACCAGTGGCAGATTTGAGTTGACAAATCCTAGAGAATGCCCAGCTCTAAGTAAAAAGCTTTCCTTTCCTGCCAAAAGGTCTATATGCTAATACTAACTAATTTGCCAACGCGGACCCTACATTGTTTGACAATAGCTGAGCATCCCAATTTGTTATAGTTGTGACATTAATTTGGATGTAAAGTGTGGTTCGATCTAGTAATCTATGCAACCTCTTAACCCAGCAACCAATCACACAGATGCATACTTTGTACTGAAAGGGCTTAGAGAGAGGTTGTTTTGTTTGTTTGTTTGTTTGTTTTGTGTGTGTGTGTGTTTAAGGCTCAGGATATATTAATTTTGAGAGGGTAATAGTATGGACACTATAAATGTGACTCTCACCTGCTCATATCCTGGTTACAATAATAGAGGTGAAATAAAACATATTATTTACTTTAACGTAATGGGATCATTCAGGATATTTGCTCTGGTCCAGTTATTCAAATATCTATAACTTAACCACCAATTTGATGGATTTTGAAAGGTCAATTTAGAATATCACAAAAAGTTTAAAAAAAAATCTTCATAGAGTTCTGAAATAACCATGGGTATTGATAAATTCATATACATTTTAATCAGTTTTCTTATTTAAAATAGAAATGTGTCTATGTTTTATCTTACTCCTCACAATCTTTGCTATAGTATACAATTTTTTTTTTTTTTTTTTTTTTTGGAGACAGCGTCTTGCTCTGTCCCAGGCTAAAGTGCAGTGGTGCGATCTTGGCTCACTGCAACCTCCGCCTCCCAGGTGCAAGCAATTCTCTGCCCCAGCCTCCCGAGCAGCTGGGACTACAGGCGCCCGCCACCACGCCTGGTTAATTTTTTGTATTTTTAGTAGAAACGGGGTTTCGCTATGTTAGCCAGGATGGCCTTGATCTCCTGACCTCGTGATCCACCCACCTCGGTCTCCAAAAGTGCTGGGATTACAGGAATGAGCCACCACGCCCGGCCTGCTATAGTATATTATAGTAGAAATAAATTAATATTTCAGTTTGAAGAAATATTGTATTTAAAAAGTAACAAAATGGGTGCTTGGAGTTTGGAATGCTTGCTTCATTACTTTAAAAATTATGCTAAATAAAGCAATAAAAATTTCATAGTTTCATACAGGGAAGAAAATTATCATTAAAAAATGTTTATTTTAAATAAATACAAATTGATGTGGCTCATTCATTTAAGAAGTAGACTGGAAATTCAAGGCCTTAATTCAGACTTTGTAAACTGCACTAAGAGATTTAGTTAGTGATAGATAGCCAAAAATGAATACACAACTCTTTGTAATTACAAAATTATACTAATCATATCATTATGAAATTAGTTTTTTAAAAAAGTTTGGTTTGCCTGCCCTGAGAAAATCACATTTAAACAACAACTATGAAACGGAGAAGATTTTGGTACATTTTTTGACAATTTATGATAATATTTGAAAATTTCTTTAAATACAAAACCTTACTTTAAATTTAAAATGTTTGTAGAAGATAGAAGAGCTTAAAATACTTTAAAATTACAAAAATATTCAGAATTTTGACAAAAAAATTAATTCTTATCTATTGAGTTTTTATTATTGAAGGAAAAAATAAGCTAAAAATATCAAAATCCATTCAATTTTTAACAATGTATTCAAAAATAATTCTGCACTCTAACTCTGGCTGTAAATGATAACATTCATAGAAACATAGAATTGCAATAAACTTGGAAGTCATATGAATTCACTGTCAGACAAATGTGAAAAATGTGAATTCAATACTTGAATGTTTTATATCACAAGTATGGTAGGCAGCCTCTAAAACTGCCCGTAATAATGTCACATCCCATATGTATGCTCTTATACAATTTCATTTTTTATTATGGGCTAGACTGAGTGACTCACTTCTAATGAATAGAATATGGCAAAGTTGTGGATGCCCCTTCTAAAATTAGGTTACAAAAAGATGACTTTTATCTTGCTTGCCCTCCATTGCTCTCTCATTCACGTGCTCTGGGGAAAGTAAATTGCCATGTTAAGAGCTACCCTATTGAAAAACCATAGGCTAAATAATGCTGTCTACAAATAACATGTGTCACAGAAATCTGAGGCCTGCAAAAAGTCACAGGAATGAGCTTGAAAGTATTTTATTCCCAGTTGAGCCTTGATTGTAGTATTTGAAATACTCTGAATCAAAGGTGCCTAGGTAAGCCATCCCTAGATTCCAAACTCATGGAAACAATAAGATGACAAATGGTTGTTGTTTTAAGCTGCCAAATGCTGCAGTTGTTTATTATATAATGTTAGATACCAATTCAAGTTTTGCTGCCTAGAAGTGTTGTGCTGCTGTAATAAATATCTAAAACCTTGAGAGTCGTTTTAGAATCAGGAAGTGGGTTAAGACTCGAAAGATTTTGAGGTCTCTAGAAAAGCCAAGCTTCTTTGATGAGACTCTCAGTAGAAATCTGGACTTTGAGGAGATTGTTGATGAGATCTTAAAAGGAAATGATTAACATTATTGAAAACTAGAGAAAGTGGAATCCCTGTTACATAGTGGCAGAAAAGTTGACAACATTGTCATCTGTAGTTATGTGGAAAGAAGATATGCCTAATAAACTGTGAACTAAGGATCTACCTAAGCAAGTTCTCAAGCAAAGCACTGAAGTTGCCATCTGGGTTTTCCTTACTGCTAACAGTAAAATGTGATAGAAAAGAGATAAATTAATGGAAAAAATGTTACATAGAAATGAATCCTATCTTTGTTATTTTGAAGGGAAAAAAAATCCTTATCCTCTTCTGATGGCAAAAGACGCCAAACTTAAATGTTTTATTAAAAAGTTCAAATCCAGTAGCCTGTCAGGAAAATATGAACTAGAGATGGACTCAAGGATGTATCTGAAAAACTTTTTCTTAAGTTCTCAGAAGTTCAAAGGTGGTGCCTCAAAGTACTCATAATTTCTACAAAAGGCTCTTAAAAAGATTGAGAGTATACCTCGCAGTTCCTCCCAATCAACAGCAGATCCTGTAAGAAAGTTAAAGTGTTTGTCTTCAGCTCTCCTAGCAGAAGCCCAGGGTACTAAAAGTCTATCTCAAAGGCATTTATGGATGCAGTTTTGTCTAATGGAGTTTAACCCAGTAATATTCAACAGCGGTTGAAAAAGTTATTGAAAAATTTCTAGCGGAAACACTGCTAGCTTGGACTGGAAAAAAAAAAAAAACGGAGAGTACAAAATGAAAATAGTTTGTTGTACCTCCAAAATTCTACTGTCAACAGGTAGAGAGAGAAAACTACTCACCTGCAAACAAATGTTATTTTTTGTGAGAATCGAGAATGACTCAGAGGGTAGAACCAAGATCCCAGGAAGCAGAATTGACAGGCATGAAGATTTATTCCCAGGCCTTGATATCTAATCAGAGAACTTTCAGTATTTCTCTGGCTGGATTTCAGAATTGCTATGGACCAGAGACTCGTTTGTGTCTTCCTTATTCACTCCTTTTGAATAGGAATGTTTATAGAACTTGTCCTCTGTTTGTCTGACTATTTTATGTTAGTTGTATGGGGCATAAGATAATTTGTTTCCTTGGTTTCACAAATTAAGAGGAACCACAGACAGACGTGTTTAGATGACAATGAAATGGAGCTTCAATATATGAAATTATGACTTAAACCAAAATAAGAATTCCTCCCAGGCAGAATGATAGCTATAACCATGGTAATCCTGCTCAGTATGAGAGAAACTATACTCAAAGTGCTGTAGTTAGGGAACTATCTTAAGAGTCTTGTGCTTAATTGGACCTGATTTAGATGGCAAGATTCTGGACCTTGAGCTGGTGGTATAATGGTATGTCACTTTTGGTGACCATGAAGGGGTAGAGTACATTTAACATGTGAAAACAAACAAACAAACAGACAAAAAACCATGAATTATTGGGATCCAGACATTCAACTTTGAAGGCAGTTTATAAGATGGCCCCTAATAATTCCATCTCTTGGTATTCATACACTTGTGTAATCTCTTACATTTAATTGCAGGCAATATCTAGTGATTTACCTGTAACAAATAGAATATGGCAAAAGTGATTAAATGTCACTTCTATGATTAGGTTATAAAGATACTATTACCTCTGATTTGCTGGAGTTCCTTCCCTTAAAGAAAAGCCAGATGCCATATTTTAAGCTGCCTAATAGAGAGGCCCACATGGTAAGAAACTAATAATTCCGTTTCACTGCCCAGTTTCCTTGCAACCTAAAGCCTGCCAAAGTTCACATGACTTTACTTAGGACTCTGTCACTTCAGCTTCTAGATGGCTAGATGACCACAGCACTAATTAGCCTCCTGAATGTAGTTTGGTAAGGGATCCTGAATGAGAAGCTCTAAGCTAAACTGTGCTGATCTATGATCCACAGAAACCATGAAATACCAAATATTTATTGTTTAAGCTACTAAGTTTGAGGGTAATTTGTTATGCAACAACAGATCACATGTAAAACTAAAAAATATATTTGACAAAGTAATTATTATGTAATTCATATATTTTACAATCTTTTAATAAAACTAAACTGGAATATATTTCTCAAAATATTATCAACCAGACAAAATTTAAAAGAAACACAGGCTATACTCATATTTTCTGAGTACCCACTTTGTTGGTAGAGTTTTATATATCATTTTTTCTACTAAGCACATCTACCTTCTGTAGAATGCACACCAAATACATTTTATTATGGTGTAAATGGATTCCAAGCAGTTAAATAAATTACCCAAGATCAAAGAATTATCATGTATTGATACTTGTTTTCAAACAGAAATGTCTAATTTAAAAGCCCTTTTATTTGCCACCACATTATATTACATCTATTAGTCTTTTCTATTTTATGCATAGAAGCTATTAATTATTGAACTTTTTAGACCATATTTAATTTTCCTCCTTTCTAAGATAACTTCAATTGATTTAATTCTTTAAAAATACGATGTTTTATACAAACTGATCACTGACTCAGTATCATTTGTTCTTAAACTCACATTTATTTGAATGACTCACAAGAAAATATATTTCCAATACATATTTAGTTAGCTTTCAAGGGAACAAAGCAGTGTATATGACCCACAAAAAAGTATCAGTTTCACCCAGAGATTTCATAATATTCATGGTTATCCAGGATCTCCTCTGTATAGGCAATGTTTGATTGCAAAAGTAGAGGCTGAACTCACAGACTACTAGAACTTAGGGAAGCAACCACTTTCCTTCTTCACCTACCTTTTATACTGCTTTTCCTAAAGCTCTTCTAGCAATATGTGTCAAGTCATATCCTTTCCAGGGCAACCACAACTCATTAATGGAGTTTAACAATAAAGAATTCTGATAACCAAGTACAATTTACCTGGTATGTCATTGAGCTGATTGTCAGAAGTTTGCAGGGGACAAAGTTGCAAGACGGCAAATCCAGAGTCATATTTTCTGCTGCTTCTGGATATCGTGTAAAAATTCATTCCCACTGTGCACCCTTTAACACCAATCTAACTTTGAATTTTGGATAAACAGAGTCAAGTCATATATCATTTTAATACATTTTTATATCTCTTTTCAAAAATGTATATTTTTGATGTTGTAAACAAAAAAGATTTTTATGTCTATAGCTGATGAGGTATGTAAAATTCAAGTAATATTAGTATGAGTGACAGAATATTTTGGTCTTGACCACAGTTTTTACAAGTTTTAAGTAATTTTTAACCAATTTTATTTTATTTTTTATCCCTCTATTTGTTAGCCATTATACTTTTCAATATATAAAGATGAAAGATGCATATCAAGTTATTCTGAAACTAAATTCATTTCCTCTTTTTTTTGGTGAGGGGGGACGGAGTCTTGCTCTGTCGCCCTGCAGAACAGCTGCAAGCTCCGCCTCCTGGGTTAACTCTATTCTCCTGCCTCTACCTCCCAAGTAGCTGGGACTACAGCCACACGCCACCACACCCGGCTAATTTTTCGTATTTTTAGTAGAGACAGGGTTTCACCGTGTTAACCAGGATGGTCTCAATCTCCTGACCTCGTGATAGGCCCACCTCGGCCTCCCAAAGTGCTGGGATTACAAGGCATGACCCACCGCACCCGGCCAATTCATTTCCTCTTAAGTCAGTTTTCATGAGAGCTACAACAATTAGGAATTGCAAATCGGTTTTTCCAACTAACTTTTCATTCTGTGGTTTCTCATTAGAGCATTTCCTTTTCTCCCTACTTTTTTTCTAACAACCACAAATCCTTTATTGCACCAATTAATCAGTAGATGTGTTATTAAAACAATGATTGATATACAATATTAACAATATGCCAATGTTGTCTAATTTATATTATGTTAAGTAAGACAAGTAGTTATTACAAGTCACTGCCCATTAATTGGGGGTCTGTGAAGTTTACAGCTCAGTCATATCCAGCTACAAAACAAATCAGCTTTGAGAAATATTGTATTTTAAACATCATTGTCTTCCGTGGTACACCTACTTCCCACTGGGATGAGATGTTGCTTATTATATTTTGCCTGGTTCCCACCCACCAATTGTCTTAACAGAAAGTCTTTCTTAATTAATTCTTCTCTGGTGACATCCTTCACAGCTTGAACTGGTGTGAGCCCCTCTAGCATGGATTCCAGTTAATGGCTTCACAACATACTTAATTCCATGGTTGTCAACATATAAGATGACAGCTCATCCTGGGTGCTATAGTTTGGATGGTTGTCCCTTCCAAATCTCATGCTGAAATTTAATCCCCAGTGTTGGAGGTCAGGCATAATGGGAGGTGTTTGGGTCACAGGGGTAGATGACTCATGAAGAGGGTAATTCCCTCCCTGGAGGGGCAGGATGACTGAGTAATTTATCGGGGTAAATTCTTTTGTGGAAACTCTATTAGTTCCCACAAGAGCGGGTTGTTAAAAGGATCCTGGCACATTCAGGCTTGCTCTCTTTTGCTTCCTTATTCACCATGTGAAATCTGCACATGCCAGGTCCCCACCACGTTCCACTCGAGTGGAGGTAGCCCAAGGCCCTCAACAGAGGCAGATGTTCATGCTATGTTTTTTTTTTTGTTTTTTTTGTTTTTTTGGGGTTTTTTTTGTACAGCCTAAAGGACCATAAGCCAAATAAACTTAAAAAAAAAAAAAAAAAAAAAAAAAAAACTTGTAAGTAATTAGCAATACAAATAGTGGACTAGTATGGAAAACTGATACTGAGAAATGAGGTGTTCATATAAGGATACCTGAAAATGTTAAAATCATTTTGAAACTGGATAGTGGACAGAGGTTAGAAGACTTTGGGGGCTCAGAGGAAGATAGGAAATTGAAGGAAAGATTAGAACTTCTTAGAGATTAAGTGGGTGTGACCAAAATGTTGACAGACGGTAAGGCCCATGCTAATGAGGTCTCAGATAAAAATGAAGGACTTACTGAGAAATGGAGTAAAGGCTACCCATATTATGCCATAGCAAATAACTTGGCTGCATTTTGTTCATACCTTAAGGCTTTGTTAAATACCAGCCTTAAGAGTGATGACCTAGGGTATCTGGCAGAACAAATTTCTAAGCAGCAAAGCATTTAAGATGTGGTATGATTGCTTCTAACAACCTAACTCAGATGTGGGAGCAAAGGAATAATCTAAAGGTGGAATGTATTATTAGAAAAAAAGCAGAGCATAAAAATTTCTCATGTTGAAATTTGACCCCAGTGTTGAAGGTGGGTCCTAATGGGAGGTGTTTGAGTCATGACGAAATTTCCTAGTGAATAGATTAATGACCTTGTATAGGGTGAGTGTGAGTGAGTTCTCACTCTAGTAGTCATTACTTCCTGCCAGAGCTGGTTGTTTAAGAGTCTAGCACCTTCCTTGTTTCTGTCTCTTGCTTTCTTACTCACCATGTGATCTCTGCACATGACAGCTTTCCTTTGCTTTCCACCATGAGTGAAAGCAGCCTGAGACTCTCACTAGAAGCCAATGAGAGTAGTGCCATTCTTCTTGGAAATCCTGCAGAATTATCAGCCAAATAATCCTCTTTTCTTTATAAATTGACAAACTCAAATATTTACTTATAGCAACACAAAAGGCTAAGTGTCACTCAGTAAAATTGCCTTATTATTTTATGGATAGATTTTCTCTAAACACTTACTGTTTATCATCTTTCCAAGTATTGCCGGATTTGACTAGTTGCTTGCCAAAGTAATCCTTCTAAAATTTCTGTATTGTAATATGTTATGTACTTTTCAACATTGTGTAATACTTCTAAAAATGTTTTTTTCTGTTTGGCTCAAAACACATAGCTACAAATCAATGGTTCCTGAACCCCTACAAGATCACTGGGGTCGGTGTCGACTTTGCCACTACACTTGCCATTCCTACAATTGAGTAAAAGTATAGTGTAGAAAAATTGTATTTGCATCCCCCATTGTTATTTATTAGTAAGTCATTAATTGTGTACATTCCACTCCTAAAATCTACTCAGTCTATGTGTGCCATAAGAACTGCATAATTACAGTTTTTTTGGAGTTCTATAAGAGAACATCAGTAAGAGTGTACTCTGTATTATCCCTATATTAGTCCGTCTCATTATGATCAACCCATTATCTTCCCTATTATGTTTCAAATCCTGTTATTAAGTTCATGCGCATTCACATTTATTATATTTGAAACAGCAAAGCAGTCTCTGGCATATCAGGAAAGCTGCGCAATTCAAAATCCCTCATATGCAGGCAAGTGCTTCAAAATTGTGTCATGCTGGTGCACAGATCACATGTATACCTGAGATCAATTATTGTATAATCATAAATCTGTGCAGTTCAAAGATAATGTCTTCAGATTTAAGCATGAAAAATGGATTAGTGAACATAATCTATAAACATTTAACCAAAAGAAGGTTCCAGTGACCAAAATTCAGTAAGGCCATTAGAGAGTGCTACATCACATCCAGAATAACCAGAAATAATTTTTGGTAAAGTTCCTACATCATCTTCAGTCCAGATGACATTTCTCAAAAAGAAACAAGATCGCTGACCTTCTCCAGGGAACACAGACAAACTTTGATCATTCTCTTGTATTGGTACAATCTTGAGGGAACAAAAAATTAGCAGCTTTCCTGGTATTATCACTCATTTCCAGGTTCTTTTCCTTTAAACTACAATGTTCTCTATTTTTAGTCATCTCTTGACTCTTTCTACCTAGATTGCACTGAGGGGTTCAAGTACAGTGCTCAATCATAAAACTAGCAAAAGGAATATCTACACTGATGTCTTCTCTTGCATTCATCCTCATTCTTGGATTTCTGAGCAACAGCTATTCTTCTGACCAAACAATGCAGGCACACGGAAAGTCTTTTCAACCCATGAATTCCTTTGGAATACGTACTACAAGGTTTAAAGGCTTAGAGAAAATGACCTGTGCCAAAATGTCTTTCTTGATAGTAGCCAACCAATTGAGTCAAGGTGCTGGTACTATGGGATCCTACAATAAAACAGAAACAACTTGCCAAATGATAAAGACAAGGAGTTTTATTATGACATAATGCCCTACACATTCATTCTCACTTCTGCACTGCCAAAGATTCTAATTTATATCCTCTCAAGTCTTAAACCCAGTTGTCAAATCATACAGGCAAGCTCTCTATTCCTTTTTTTTCATTTTTTAGCAAATGTTTTTATTGCTCCTTCCTAGTTCCTCTCAAACCACTACTTTGAGAGTGAGAATGAAACATAGCCAAACAATATGGTACTTTTAGCCCATAACCATATCTCAGTCACTGGGAAGTAGGTCTGCTAAGCTGATAAAATATATATAGGTGTTCTAAATTGAAATAGTCCACATTATCCTTATTCTTCTAAAACTTTCTCAACCATTGCTTCAGTAATGAGAATTATAATAGAAAAGTGGAGAATGTACCAATGTCTATCAAATCCTTAAAAATCCTCTTAAGGCTATAGGTAATGGTCTAATTGATCCACCTAATAATCATGGGCTGTGCTCTATCCCTGTGAAATGAATTCCATGACAAGTGTTCCCCCCTCTTAAGTCTTGTATTATTCTGAAGAGTTGTAGGCACTCTTCAGAGTTATTGTATTATTCTGAAGAGTTGTATTGGCACAATAAAAATCAGGAAATATGTCTTCATTCAGCCCAGTGGTATAGTCTGGTAGCCCCTATGACAACCCATTTCTTATACTCACTTTGCAAATTCAAATATTGTTTGAGATGTCACATTTCACTCTCTTTAGAAATTCCTGCTAGATTTTTTAAGGAACATCCAACACATCCTATCCTGTCTTTATTCTCTGAGGCTCCAGACTTCCTTCCAAAATTAGGGAACTCCACATTCAGGCATTTTTAATTTTCCAATTGTCTATCACCTTGTTAATTAATCATACAGGTGGCTATCAGTACTGCCCAAGAAGCTGTAAAAACCCACACACCACTCAGAATAGTTTTGCCATAAAACGAAATGTACTACTGCAAGTAATTCAGCCTCTTGTACTACTTTTTCTGCTTTTTCCATGACTTTTTTCCTTTGCTAGATGAATTGCTAAAATCCCAAATTTTCTGAGAAGTGCTACACACCCTGCCATACACCATGCTTCCAGCATTGTTTGATCAAGATGAGAGTTATATGACCAGGTTATTCTGCAATAGGATATGGGAGTTTGAAGGTCCTTGGTTTGGTTGATTATTAGGTAAATGGTAGTCAAATCATGTGATTTCCCTCCTGAGGTACCACTTCAGTATGTCTGTGTGTATACAGTAGACATGCACACACACATACACACACACACCCCCCAACACACACACTTTTACTTGATACATTAACTATTGGGAAGCCTTTTCCTTAGACTAACCATTATTTTCATCATAGACTCATAGTGTCCTTGTCTTCGTATGTCCTTTTTCTGAGATTTTCTAACCCTTTCCCATCTTCAAATCCCATGCAACATAATTTAAAAAGCAAAGTCACTAGTGTATCCTGTATTCCATTAGTGATGATTGCTGTTTCCACTAGAGCCTAACATCAAATCAATTGTTTTTATAGAAAGGAGAAGAAGCGTTTGGTAGCTCCCAGATGTATATCCTTAGTAATCTGTAGCAGAGGATTATGGAGTCAAGATCTGACTTCTATTAAAAAGCCCGAGGAGTATGGTGAACAAATTTATAGAATGTCTAATATCATATGCTCATTTGGATCTCATGGCCTCAGTGGTGCAGCACTTTTTATATTTCATGTTGTGAAACTCTATTTAGTTCCTCATTTGAATTGTCTTCTTCCTAGTCACTTAGTCCTCCTTTCACTGTACCTATTTTAAGTGGGCAATGAGATTGCAAAAATTAGGAAGTTGTGTAATCTAGAGTGAAAAAAACAACCACTAGATGTTGAACTGTCTTCTTCATATTCAGATTCTTCAGAAACAGTAGTTTATCTCTATTTTTGGAAAGAGTTTTTGAGGTACCAGGCAAATGATTCTCAAAATTTCATAGGATTCTTGGCAAATTCCTGAATTTTTGAAATGTTTACCTATCAAGAATTCTCTATAAGACTCAGAAGTAGCTTTTTTGTCAAGTTTTCTTTTTTTGTCAAGTTTTTTTCTTTTTTTGTCAAGTTTGTTTCCTTTTCCAATTCTTCTACTGTTTAATGCCAACTACACAATGATTCAGCCTGTTCTTCACCAGTATCATGCTCTAAACTCGCCTCATAAAATTACAGCAGCCCATGGTGCAACTTAAATACCTTTGACATTGTGTTACTGGGAAGTGCAGAAGTCCTTGGTTCTTGTCCTTCTTGGGAGAGAGAATTCGGTCAAGAGACAAATTTAGCAAAGAGAGCAGAAAATTTATTGAAGAAAAGTCAATCGCAGGGAGTTTACTGAAGGAAAATAAAGAGCAGAGATTTGATTGAAGGACATACACTCCATGAGAGGAGCAGGCTGGTCCAGCTGGTAAATAGCAGCAGTAGCAGCAAGAATTGCATAGCAAAAGAGACAGAACACTCTGAAAGACAAGGCAGAGCAGGCAGCTTAAAAGAGAAGGAGTCAGCAGTCCCAAGAGTTCTCCATTGTGGTTTTTACTATGTGAGACTCTTGCTTTAAGCTCCTGCCTCTGTCTCAAGTCTCCGCCTTTGTCTTTGTCTAATTTCCCACTTGTGCCTTAAATCTCCACCTTTTTCCCCAACTAGTTCCCACCCATAGGTTTGTGGGATTCTCCCTTACTATCAGTGGGTGCACAAGTATGGGCCCAGGGTTGGCTACAAATTCTACCTACCAGCAGCTGTGCTCGTTACTGCCACCCCAGGAAGGATGTATTGTGGTTAAATCTGTACTTACTCTGCCTGTTTCTCTTAGGAATTGCTCCTTGGCCCTCCTTTCTCTCTTATCAGCATGTAGCTAGATGCATTCTGACAGGTTAACTGTGAAGTGAGAAGTTACTGAGCTTCTTAAGGGGTGTTTTGGATCATTCCTTTCTGCATAGGCATTTATCTTCCTCTCTGCTTATATCTAGAATGAATGTTTTGGGTGGTCTCTGGGGTGTGAAATTTTCCAGACCTCCTTTTCTCTGGGACTCCGTCTCCTGTTCATATCTATCTGCCTACTCTAGCAATTATAGTAAAAATACGTTGACTTTGTACCCACCTAAAGATGAACTGAGCTTTACTTTCTTATGCTGTAGGTACAAAAACAAGGCAGTAGCCCAAACAATCACCTTTTCACTGTTCCTTGTCTGCTGCATCTTTTGGATAGTGCATCAGGTACTACAGCCCTTATAAAATGTACTATATCATTCATTCACCGTTATTCTCCCATCAGACTCCAAAATTTGCTTAACAATTTCAGGCTGTTATAAAATAGGTGCATTGATATTATTATCCCTACTTCTATCACTTTAAGTCAAAGTCGAAATTTTCTGCTGCCCTTAGGGAATTCTATATATCACTAAATAAGGCTGAGGAAGTTTCACTTTGTATGTTCGATTTATTCTGGCAGAGGACAGACTTGGCTGAAATTTGACCTGAAGGAGATAACAGCAATGTTTACCACTTATGTCACAATCATTGCTAATATGGATTGAGGTGAATACGTTGTATTTTCTAGCATTTCAATCTGTAACTTCATTTTTAACTGAATGTCTTTCAAGAAAGCATCTCTCTAACCATCCAATTCTACTGAAATCCCTGCAGTTTCTTTTCACTGTCACTGGCAGAGATGCTATGGTATTGGGGACCTTTATCCAATAAGCCAAAGAAGAATGGCTCCATATTCCCTTATATTTTACCTAAAAGTTTCACAGAGACTTGATGTTCATGCTGGAAGTTTCAGTTAGGAATTCCTGGACTAAATTATACATCATAGATTAGATGAAATTCTGCAACATGTTTCAGCTCTCACATTTAGTCCTTCTTTCAGTTTATCTACTTTAAATTCATCCCAGAAAAGACAGATTGAATGTGTCAAAAATCCTTTAAGGGAGATGATTTGTAAAGTAGATGCTTTGTGGGCACTCATCTATATTTTCCACTTTAATCCCTCCCCACTCTATTTAATATATAACAGAACAATCTCAACTGACTTAATCTTTTTATCCCCAACATTGCCCTTAGGCTCCGAGTTTCCCTTTGTCTTTGTTGTTTTTCAAATTGCTCTAACTTTTTGCACTTACTTAAACTCCATCACAGATAATTGAGGATGCTATTCTACTACTGAATTATAATGTTCTTTTGTCCCCTGAAATGAAAGATTGAAGTTTCCTTGAATTATTGTTTCCATCATTGTTTGAAGAAGCAGCACATCATTGGGAATAGCTCTATTCTGATTATTATATAACCAACCCAATGGAGTTGCTCCCTTTAGCACTTGAATTGTTCAATGGGCTTGTTCCATTTTAACATAAAAAGGGAAGAAGACAATTATCATTTTTCCCCTAACTCTGGCTTTTACCACCTTAAAGGGGGGCAGATGTGCTACATTATTGCCATTAATGAATCGAATGCCAAAACCACAGCTAATTTTAACTAGGTACTCATTCCAAATGGCTTTTTTATTCTTTAATACCTAAGCATCAAACTAGTAGATTAACCTTAATTTTCTTTGAAATTATTCCAAAGAGTACTGAAATATTGATATGAAAACCTTTTCAGCTTTATTGTAATATAATTGACTTAAAATTATATATATTCAAAGACATATACATTATGAAATTATTATCACAATTAAACAATATATCCATCACCAGATGTTGGTAAAAATGAATTTTTTTTTTTTTTCAAATACTAATCTTAAATTAATTACTCAGTGTCTAGTTAATGGTTTCACTTTTCCAATGCAGTCAACAGCAATCACTGTATTTTGGGGGAGGGGAGATTTTCACTTTTTTATTTCTACTCAATTGCAGTCAAATTTATCTTATATAACTTGCATTAAAAAGACAAATTCCTGATCACATGTGGGCAATATTTTCACCATCTCAGACCACAGATGGATTGGCAATCACCTAGGGATCAAATACTTATCAGTTCCTTTCTCCTTATGTTGTCTCTCACCTCATAAATCTTTTGCTATATCAAATAGAGGTCATTGTGCCAATTCTACTTCTGCCATTAATCTGCCTGCTACACAATCATTGATCCAACATTCACAAGAAATGTTATGTCTTCAACCTATTTTACTTCCATTGAATGACTCATAATAGGCAATATAGTACACTGACCTGGAGTTGCTTTGGGAGGTAAAGTTCCATCTCAAGCACAATTTGCTGGCTTCACTGCACAGTTCCACCTCACTATAAAATACAAAGTTGATGATGGTTTTGTCCATTTTAATTCATTAAACGTATCCCTGCCATTTGTTTCCTGTCTTAAACCCTGCTTGTCAAGCAGCCCATCAAGCAATATATGTCAAGGCACATGCTTTCCATTGCAGCTGGAATCTACCAGTCAAAATTTCATAATAAATAATTCCAACAATGACATGCAATCCTAACCTTGGTAGAACATAAATGAGGCATCATTCCACATTTATCTCTGAAGGCAGTAGTCTTGGATCATATTTACAGGACTTTCTGAGTCTAACATAATAGTTTTCAGCATCCGTTGTCTTTTTATTTGTATGTAGTATCTGAATACGTCATTGTAAACCAAAAAGTATCTGTGACAGGTCTCGATGAATGTGGAGGTTTATCTGGCCAAGGTTGAGGATACACATAGGTAAAAGAAACACAAAACCACAGGAATATCTGTGATCTACGTTTTTTCCAAAGAGGGTGTGGGGACTTAAATATTTTCAATATTTAAGGGAAAAAGAACAGGTAGCAGAGGAAAGAGGGAAAAAAAAGCAGGGAGAGTACATAAAAAGGGGCAAGGGTTTTCATTCTTTGGAAGCTTTGATCAGCGTTTACGAATTCACATGTTTCACATGTGAAATGATGGGGTAGAGGAATAGTCTATTATGTGTTTGTCTGGTTAGCTCAGTGAATCTACATTAATACACACTTGTCTGAGGTGGGTAGAGGGATGACTTCTGGGCACATCTTGTCTTGTACCTGTAAAGATAAGCTGTTGATTCACATTGCAAGAGTGAAATTCAACAGAGCTGTTTTATGGTAAAAATCTTGGGGTCTACAAGACATTTCCTCATGAGCAAGTTGTGAGAGTGGATTCCTAGGGTAGTATGTGGTCTTTATCTTTGTAGGAACATAAATCAGAGGCTCTTTAGCCTGATTCACTTCCCAAATTTGACTCTTCCTTTTGGCTTAGTGAGTTTGGGGTCTAGAGATTTTATTTTCCTCTACCATCATTATTATGGTTATTTGTCTTAACATATATTTTGTCGGCCGGGGCTCATGCCTCTAATCCCAGCACTTTGGGAGGCCAAGGCGGGCGGATCACGAGGTCAGGAGATAGAGATCATCCTGGCTAACAGTGAAACCCTGTCTCCACTAAAAATACAAAAAATTAGCCGGGCGTGGTGGCACTCGCCTGTTGTCCCAGCTACTTGGAAGGCTGAGGTAGGAGAATCGCTTGAACCTGGGAGGCGGAGCTTGCAGTGAGCGGAAATGGCGCCACTGCACTCCAGTCTGGGCGAGAGAGCAAGACGCTGTCTCAAAAAAAGAAATTAAAAAAAAAAAGATGTATTTTGTCAAAGATGTTTTGAAGTTAGGGAGTTCAGAAATAGACTCATATTCAAAATGTGTCTGACTAGTCTAAAGACAGAAGGCTTATTAACCCCAGTTTCAGGGACAATTTTCTGCTTATCAAGCCACTCCAAAACTTACTAGCTTCAAAGGACCACCATTTATTTGCTCATATTTCTAACAGTTGTCAGTTTGGACTCTCAATTGTGTAGCTATTTTGCAGGTCTTGCCTGTAGTACCTTATACAGCTATGTGAGACGGGATGATCCTAGATGGCCTCAATTACATGTCTGGGCCTTTGCTGGAGTGTCTGGACATTCTTTGTGCAGTGTCTCTCTTCATGTTATTTATCATCTTCAGGGAGGCTAAACTATGCTTATTTGCAGAATAATGGTATCAGGATTCTAAAAGGACATATCCTATTGGTTAAAGAATGCCATCCAAGATTCAAAAAGAGGCCGGGCGCGGTGGCTCAAGCCTGTAATCCCAGCACTTTGGGAGGCCGAGACTGGTGGATCACAAGGTCAGGAGATCGAGACCATCCTGGCTAACACGGTGAAACCCCGTCTCTACTAAAAAATACAAAAAACTAGCCGGGCGACGTGGCGGGCGCCTGCGATCCCAGCTACTCGGAGGCTGAGGCAGGAGAATGGTGTAAACCCGGGAGGCGGAACTTGCAGTGAGCTGAGATCTGGCCACTGCACTCCAGCCTGGGTGACAGAGCGAGACTCCGTCTCAAAAAAAAAAAAAAAAAAAAAAAAAAAAAAAAAGATTCAAAAGGAAAGGGAATAGATTTATTGTATAGCGTGGTGACTATAGTTAATGACAACATATTGCAATTTTGAAAAATGTTGAGTATACCTATTAAGTGCTCTCACCACAAAGTGATAATGATGTGAAGTGATGCATTTGTTAATTAGCTAGATTTAACTTATCCACAGGTATATCCAATTTACAACATTATGTTGTTTGTGACAAATCCATGCAATTTTGTATGTCAATTTAAAATAAATAAATACATTAATAAATTTGGGGGAAAAAAAAAAGAAAGTGAAAGGAAACAGATGTCACCTACTGTGGCAGGGAAGCCAAAAAAAGTCACAAATCAATCCACCACAACTTCTTTGATCAGCACACTTTATAACGCAAAATGACACCATACAATAAAGGACAGAAAAGTGATTGAGAGTGAAGGCACGAAGATACTGGAGCCTGACAACTAATGAGAGAATAATATTTAAAGTAGTGGAGCGTTGTGGTCGAGATTGCAAAGTTTAGAATGAATCTGCCTGGGTATGATTCTTGGTTTCTTCATTTAACAGTTTTATACCTTGTTGGGTCGCTGTGAGGATTAAATTAGCTCATGTATAATATATGAAGTGCTTGGTCTAGCTCTTGAGAGATTATAAGGGCTAACTACATGTTATAAATCATCTTTGAACATAACTTATATTGCAAATTGCTTATCACAAAAGTATTTGCAACTTAAGGTTAGGAGTTTAAACTTTATCATTTTCCCTTAATAAATTATTAATTTTAATGCTCACTTTAGCTTATGAATATGTTTTTGATTTCAGATTGTCATGCTATTAGAAATTCCTCCAATATGTCTTTCATAATTGATGGAGTGACACCCTTAATGATTTGATAAAAATGTTACTCAGTTTTTATTCAGTTTCCAAAACAGCAAAATACTACCAATGACTTTTTTCGTTTGCCTCCTCTTGAATTAAACATTTTTTTTTCTCCTTTTATTTTTGCTGTGTTGGAAAGTTAGGTACTCTAGGTATATTCTTTAAGTAAGTTTTCCTACAATTTTAACAAGTTTACTTACTCTTTTATGTATTTCTAACCCATCCAAGTTACTGAGGTAAACACATTATGAAATTTGTCTAAATATTCTCCAACCATCTGCGAAGTTTTGATTTTGTAAAATTTCTACCTTGTTTTAAAACAAGCAAAAATGCTTACTTTATAATCTTTTCATACTTGATGATTTATTGACATGTTTTATTTATGTTTTTCCTCATTATTGTTTTTTTCTCTTCACTTTTTGTGTTTACATATCTTATTGTTTAAGTTTGTCATTCAATGTTTCTAGCAAACATCTGGAGCCATAAACTATTGGTGAAACTGTTTCGATTTTCTTTTCTTTTTTCTTTCCTTTTTTTTTTTTTTAAACTCAGTAATGGTAGTTTAGCTAGATGTAGAAGAAAAGATGCATTTTTTTCCGTTACTATAGTGACTTAAAGATGTAGAAGAAAAGATGCATTTATTTTCTGTCACTATTACTCCTGATAGGAAGTCCTATGTCAGATTATAATCTTTTCAATTTTGTACTTTTTAATATTTTTCTATTTTCCTTAATTTTTTAATAATTGATTTTTTCTAAGCATGTTTCAAAAATTATATACATATTTAAAATATGTCATGTAATTTTTAAAAAAATATATAGAGAGTCATCCCTCAGTATCTGCTATCTGCATGCGATTTGTTCTAGGACCTCATGTATACCAAAACTTGCAAATGTTCAAGTCCCTTATTTAAAATGGTTTAGTATTTGCATGTATCATATACACATTCTCCCTCAGACTTGAAATCATTTTGAGATTACTTATCACACTCAATTCAAATAAATGCTATGTAGATAGTTGCTATACTGTCTCATTTTTTATTTATATTATTTTTATTGTATAGTTATTTTTAATTATTTTCAAATATTTTCCATCTGAAATTAGTTGAACCTGTGTACCTGGAAGCTGTGGATATGGAGGGCTGACTGTACATAGTGAAATCATTACTATAGTCAAGTAAATTAATGTATGCATCATCTCACATAGTTACTTTTGTGTGTGGCAAGAACACTTAAAGTTAACTCTCTTAGCAACTTCCAGTATACAATACTATATTATTAACTGTAATCCTCATGCTGTACTTAGATCTCTAGACTTACTCAACCTATATAACTGCAACTTTGTTCTCTTTGATTTACATTACCCAGTACTCCTTGGCCCATCCCCCAGCCCAATCACAGTTCTACTTTCTAAGTATTTCACTTTAAAAAAAAAAAAGAGTGCAAATTAAAGGGGGATTATGCAGTAGTTTTCTTTCTATGTTTGGTTTACATCACTTAGCATGACCTCTTCCTGATTCATCAATGTCACAAAAGGTAGGATTTTCTTATTTTTCAAGGTTGAATAATATTTCACTGTGTATGTATATCACAATTTCTTTTTTCAAATTTCTGTCAATAGACACTTAGGTTGTATTCATATCTGACTATTGTGATTAATGCTGCAGTGAACATGGCAAGTGCAGATACTTGAAGAACTGCCGATTTCATCTTTTTGGGGTATGTATATACCTAGAAGAGGAATCGATGCATCATATGGAATTTCTATTTTTAATTTTTTAAGGAATCTCCATACTGTTTCCCATAATGGTTGCATCAATTTAGATTTCCACCAACAGCGTATGAAAGTTTTCTTTTCTCCATACCCTCGTCAATAATTGTTATCTCATCTTTTTCATAGTAGCCGTACCACTAGATGTGAGATAATATTTCATAGTGGTTTCCATTCACATTTTCATAATTATTCAACTCTCAGGCAATTTTACATGTATCTCACACCTCACTTCCTTCCTAAGGAGCACAACTCAGAGGCAGTATTGCTTGTGGACACCTACAAGAAGACTGCATGATAATCTTCAACAGTGCAGACTATGCACCAGGCTTCTGCACAAGAAACTAGTTTTCTTCTCTTTCATTCCCAAAGGCAAATCCTGACTTACAGTCCCCCCAATGAAGATACTTGGAATGTCTTTTGCCTGCTTTCACATGAGGCCAGAGATAATACCAGTCCTAGACTTCCCCTAGGGGACTTTTGCCTCCATTCTCTCACTATATGAGGGGCCTGTTTCATCCTGTTTTCCTGCCAGGATTGAAGTTCCAGCCCATTTTATCTTCTTCTCATAGTATTCATAGATTTCTGCCTTCAGCTCCCACTCACTTATGTGAATTTGTCCTCTGACCCATAACCATCAGTTCTGTGAGGTGTAGAAGACGCTGGAACCCTTGAAAGTCACATGTTGCAGATGCCAGAGGCTGTAGCAGTGAGAGTCTCTGAATCCCTCTGTAAAGTCCTGCCTTGTGGACCTGTTCATTGGCTCACTGTTGTTACATCCGCAAGAGGCAGACTGCTGTCAGGTTGAAACTTTACGTATTTGAGATATTGTTATCAGATGCTAGCTTATCTTCATAAATGAACTGTTTAACCTGAAAGTTGTGTCTTTTGACAACTTCAACCTTTTATTAGGTACTAAATTTTTTGTTGCATTATGGTATTTAAAAGATGATTTTTAAAAATGTTTTTGGGGAATTCTCAGTAGTCATTTCTCTGTTGAAGCCTACCCCAAACAAAATCCATCTGCATATGAAAATGTACAAATAAGTATATCTCCTGTATAATACTGTTAAACAGCCTCCAAATTAATTTAAAGTTAGATCAGTATCATTAATGTTAATTACTTTTACTCTCCAAATAGAATAGGCTTGTCTTTGCCCCCACACAATCTGAAAATATTTATCCACTGTAGGAACTGTGAAAGACCTTTCACTATTGTTGTCATCCACAGGGAGGTCATAAATTATTGTCATTCATCTCTAAATAGAAGCATTCCTAAATTAGATGACATTTAGTAACATGTTATAAAAGCCTCAGAAGGTTTTTTTCTAGCTATTCTAGGTGACCTTATATGTCTGTTTTGTTTTTGTTTTATGTTGCTCATTTGCCCTACATATAGTCTTTGAAGATTTTGTCTTAAAAGTTGTTGCCTTTATAGTGATATGGGTGTGTTATTTGAAGCATGTCATCCATGCCATATTTCACATTTATTTGTGAACATTTGTAATTTATTGCTGGAGATTAGTTTTTTTTTTTTTTAAACACACTGTATTCCTTTTGAAACTTAAAAAATTCAGAACTTAAAACACAACTTCTTTTATCTGAACCTTTAGAAAACTCTATTACTCAATTACAAGGGATATTTTGTCTGTTGGACATTGCTCTTTTTTACTTTATTATTATAACTTCTAAGATAATATGAGTATTGCTTGTTGCATTTATTTTACTTTATTACCATGATTTTTTGTCTTTTTGTTCAGAATTAAGTCCAATTTATGATTGTTCATTTTTGCTTCTTCTAAATTTTGAGTTACCAACTACCATTTATTCAATTTTGTAGTGTTGGCAAATCTTGTTTTTAGCCTGTTGAAACTACCACAGAACATGTAGATATTTAAAAGTTCTCATTTTGTTCAAAGAACATGTAATCACATATATATTTTTAAACTGTGGTAGAAAAGCATGCACTTTTCTAGCTAACCAGTCAGTACATAATGATGTTCTATAGCTCACATCTTTTTCCTTTTGTCCTTTTTAATAACTTACAGAATGCTTTCTGCTTGTGAATTTTCATATTAATACTCTTTGTGCAGGTTTGTGTGTGCTTATGCTCTTACCCAAATACTGGATGAATTATTCTTTAAAGAACATTCACATGTTTGTATCTTTCTGTTATGAATTCCGTATACTAGAACCATTTGCAAGACACCAGGGTGGATTGACCCATGAGCTTTGGCATCAATCCTTGACTAACTATAAGCCTTCAATAAGTTACTGATCCTCTCTAAGCCACTATGTGGGTAAATATATATATTACATATATTTATAAAAATATGTATATATCATATATGTGATATATGTACATATTCACATATTAAATGTGTATATACACATACCCCCATATATAGTGAATATGTTTAGATCAATAAATTATAGAAATGTGTAAAGTGTGTAGGATGTCATATTACTTTTTATGACATAAAATATTAATATTTTGATTTTCTATGATGCTTTTAAAATTCCTATACACAGAAATATAGACATCTGAACTATAGAATATTTTATTTTTTCTGTTATTTTCACCCAAAATCACTGAGCAAAATCATTTCTCCCCACTTGCATTTCTGATTTTATCTGGGTACAGTTTTATCTGAATACACTTTTCTACCTTCCTCGGCTTAAAATACTGTTGATTAGAAACCAACTTGTAGCCAACAATTTCTCCTTCTGATTTTTTCATAAACGCTCCAGTTTTTACCTAGGATTAATTGCTTTCAGAGTATTACACTCTATCTTTTTTATTCTCACCTAAATACTTTTGTGTACACTTTAACCTATTTTCTCTATATTTTTCAGTACTAGAGATGGTGTATGAGTAGTAATAAAGTGATCTGTAATCTGTTTATATAGACTTATTCAACTTCTCCTGAGATTGTTTTCTTTGCACCACAAAAGCAAATGAATAAATAAAATGACAACAAATTCATGCACTTTGATTTTTTTAAATAGAGAATTACTGTTTTTTATTACATTTCCAGCGTTTTAAATATTCTTTAAAATTAAAAAAAAAAATCTTTTGTAGTATGGACCCTAGGCCTGAATAATATGCTCATAAATGTCCAACAATTTTAACCATAGATGGTAGATTATATTATTTATATTTTGCACTCTTACACAATACAGAACCCAGTTTCTTCTTAACTATGAAGAAATCATTCATCGAAGACAAAGCAAGAAGAATTTGTTATTGGACCCTCAGTAAAATGTACAATGACAAGTTTTATAGTCACTGAAAGAGGTAATGTATTATTATGAATCATATATATTTAAAACAAGTAAAATATATTGTTCAATTTAACGTTCTACAATAAATTGTGATTGGGAATAACCATTCTCTCCCTAAAAACCTTTACCCACATCTACCCATTGTGAGCTAAAACAGGGGGTAGACTGCAACTTCATACTGGAGGTATTTTTTTTTTTTTTTAATAAACGAAGTTTTCAAGTCAGGAAATTGCGATGTTTTTGCAATATCAACACAGACTCAGAATCTATTAAGGACATATTACAGGGGATTTTTTTTTTTTTGGTTAAGAGAAAGATGGGTCAGAATCTCCAAAATGTCTTTTCTCTTTAGCTTTATGGCAATTGTAGTATTCTAATCTGTATTACTGTAGTTTTTGTACTTGTCTCATCATTTCTCCCATAGACTGCATGTATTTACTCAGAAAAAAGGTGAGGGAGTGGGAATCCAAATATCTTTAAATTATTCCTGACATCTAGCAGGATAGCTTACAGATATTGACCTTTTAATATATTTTTCTCAAATGCTTTATCTATATAATTAAGAATAAGGTAAGTTAAAAGCGGTATTTTAAAAATTTAAAATAATCTAAAGAGAGTATAAAAAGATTGGAAAGTATAAGTTAAAAATTGACTAAAGAATAATAAAACCAAACATATACACATATATATAAAATTAAAATAAGGCATCTACTACACAGATAAAATATTATTGGACAGATATTAGTCCCCAAGCATAGTGGCCAAACCTACCGGAATATTTCAGAATAAATTAAAATTGTGGATTATAATTCTTCAAAACTATTGAGAAATCTATATTTACCTGTTTGCAGTGCTTTCTGACATTAAACATTTCATAAATTTTGGGTGCCAATACCTTTCTCAGTTTTTCAGAGAATTATGCAATTATGCAGATTATTTTTCTCAAAATTTTATATGCTTTTATGAAAGCAGAGCTGTCTACTGACCTTAAAAGTGTTTTGACCTCTAAACACTGTCAGCAATGACATTTAAAGAATAAAATATCTTACGTGATAGAAAAAATTGACGTTTTGATTAATTTCTTCTATTATTCTACTTCAAAAGCAATTACTTTTGCATGATTTTATACAATTTTTCCTTTCTAGTGCGATGTGAGTGTATGTGTTTTTTAAAGTTTTCTCCAAAAGCAATGTTTCTCCTCTACATGAAGAAAATTAAAATGTTTCAATTATTTCACCTACCTTACGTTTCAAAAGAGCAGTTCATTTTAATATTCTAAAGAATTCAGATATTTCTAGTACTATGCTATATACAGTTGTACAACATAGCTTTTCTATTCTGCTTAACAGTTTGCAAAGTATCTTTACACATAAAATTTCTACAGAGGCATCATTATCAAATACAGGAAATGTTCAGAAAATATCATCTTTGATGATGATATGGGGGTGATCATTCTGGCATCACTTGAAGAAGCAGTATTTTGCGAAAAAGAAAGTAACTGATTATAGCAGGTCAAAATGCCCTGATGCTCATATCTATGGAAATCATGATTTCTTCTCTGCATTTATGACAAAGTTTATGACAATTATTTTCCCCTTCCTTATAAACTCTCAGATTGATCTTTGTAATTGCTTTTCAAATTTTAATTTACATTATTAAACTTCACTTATATAAAAATAGATATATTTAAATCTCTCATTTGTTTACAAAGCCTGAAATATATTGTAAACAAAATATGTACAGAAAATATGCTACCATTGGGAGGCACAAGTGAGAGTTTGGGAAAACGTTAGGTCATTTTTCTGCCTCTGGGGATGTGCTTGACAATAACAACAGTTGAGTAGGGTAACTAAAGTTGATTGCAGGTGGCTGCAGACTCCAACTATATTAGCAGTAGTTGCAGCAGCAGCAGCAGAAAAACAGGATCCTGGATTCCCACTCAGTAGCTATGGTGTGAAACAACTGCAGCCATGACAGCCTTATACAATCTCCAGCAACTAGAGCAGGACATGTGGGCTCATGTTTGGGGTATATAGCAGCTTCCTGAGTTGGGTATAACTGCTTCTTTTCCCTTTTCCACCTTTGGTTTGTCCCTGCAGATAACACAAATATGGTCAATTATCTTCCTGCACGGAATATCCAAAGTGGTGTCTCATACTGACCTGAGCAAACATCAACTGATACATGTGCTAATAGAAGTGGCACCAGGAAACGGGCCTTTCAATTGTTAATCTGAGAATGGTTATCTCATCCGATTATAAATGTTGATCTCATCGCATTTGGAAAATGAGACTCGTAATCCATGGCATGCAAAGGCAAATGGTTACTTAAACTACTACCTGTTGCCTAGGATGAATTTATTAGAAAGGGTGCAGTTCACTTGACTGTTACGATGGTAATGGCTGTAAGGATTACGGAATGTGTTGACTACTGACCTATACTGGAGAGTTCACTGAAAAAATAATAACATGAGGTCAGGTTGTTACACTCTCAGATTAAAGCCTGATCAGAGAACAAATTAGTTAAATAAGATAAAAATGCAATCCTGCAACACAGGTAGAATACAGGGCCTCATTTATTGACTTATGTGAAATACTATTTGGTAAGAACTGGGATCATGAATATGGCAGCTTCCTGAATTTGATGTAACTGCCTCTTTTCTCTTTTCCACCTTTGGTTGGGTTATTTCCACCTGTAGATAACACCATTATGGCCAATTAGCTTTCTACTTGAAATACCAAAAGTGATGTCTCATATTGCCAAATTGAAGACACTTGGATAGATTTCAATGAGTCTAAGAACCTTTCAAACTTCAAGCTACTTTTTGTTTATCAAGAGAAGATCCTCTACCCTTTAGAACATACTAGCTATCTATTGTTAAGATTTCTATAATAATCTTATTCTAAGTAGTTGCCTTATAAGATTCATTCATTCTCCAGTTTCCACATCCTACTTACCTTTATTTTTCAGAACCATAACTAGAGCAAATCTACAAATACTCTGGGAACAAACACAAAGAATGAGTTGAGAGAAAAATAGCTTATGCACTAAAGGATTTACAAACCTTTGCTAGTTTCCGTGAAAAGAAATCTAGATATTATTTGTTTGGATGGATTTTTTTTTTTTTTTTAAAGTGGTAGGTCAAGAAGGATAGAACATAATATTGAATCAAGCAAAATTATTCTCTACAGGTGCATGGAAAAATTTCTGATTCAATGAGTTTCTAATTCAAAATCTTAACTCAAGGAGCGTGGCTTTAAACTTTTCTGGGTTTAATGGCTGGTCTCAACAGTGGCCTACATTAAATGGATTTGATTGACAAAATTCCCCTGCTATACTGCAGAAGAAGAAATCCAGATCTTTAGATATAGCTGTTTGGTGTATTTTGAGTTATGAATGGTATGTCCCATGTGAAGATTTAAAGAATGCTACCTTTAAATGTCCTTTTAAATGCCTAGAGAATGTGCTGATAAGGAGAGCTTCAACATCCTTACAAAGTTCTTTGGTGTCTGTTCTTCATAGGCCTGGGATGATGGTGGCAGTGGCTGTCATTGACCTTCAGCTTTCTTATCTCAATGGGTTTAATTTTAATCCTGAGGTGGCAGATGCAGTGACTGAGTGGACATAGGACCAGACTGATAATTACAATATTTTTATCTGCAGCGATAATTATTAACTGGTAATTAAATATGGTGTTCTCAATGGATAGTCTATTACTGTATTTTTTGCATATATAATCAGAAAAACTGTAGATCTGGTAGGCAGAACACCACTAAGTTACCTCATTGGAAAATTAGCTAGAACTGAGCCAGTTAATGTTTTAATGATGACCATATAATGGGCAGATCTTGTAATGATGTTAAAATACGGTATTTGATCTTTATAGCATATTAAAGCAGGACTACAATTATTATAGAAAAAGAAATTACTTCATTTGGAGGAGAATATAGTAACTGATATGACCTCATGTATCTCTTTCTGGGAAAACGTGTACATCTTCATTTTTACATGTGAAAATTGCGTAGTTTGAGGTCTAAGCACGGTATCGTTGAGACAATTGTTGTAGGAAAGTTTCAACATGGATAGAAGGATTTACATGGCTATCGAGTAGCCAGAGGAAGGTTTCTACAGAAAGTTTCTATTGCCTGTCACCTCCGTATTCACCCACCTATATTTTTTCTGTAGCTTTTATTAACAGAAAGTTGAGTGTGTGTGTGTGTGTGTGTGTGCATGCCGACTACTAAACAATTTAATAATGAAAATAAATCATTATAGCACTCATGCCAAAGAATGGAGTTAATAATTTTTTCGCACTCCCTGTTTATTTACGGATGAACACAGGTTCTACATTTTACTTTTAAAATATGAGCATTATATGAATATTCCTGAAAACTTCTTGTATTATTTAATACAATAATATTCAAAACAGAATTTAAATCTTCTTGGGAGCATCTGGAAATGTTTTGGTAACAAAATATTTAACTGGAAATGATTATAAGCTGTTTACCAGGTAGTCATGTGGAGAGGGAACAGAGGATTCACTACAGGCAAATGCAGAGACAATCTAAGTTACTAGGCATGAGGAAATCACTGTATTCACATTATACTTAGGATTTGCACAATTGTATGACCCGTACACCTTTATATCAGTGAGCACCCATGCCAAAGAATGGAGTCGATATTTTTTTCTGCTTCCCTGTTCATTTACTGATGAACACAGTTTCTACACTTGATTTTTAAGATATGTGCATCATTTGGATACTCCTGAAAACTTCTTATTGATGAAACAAGAACTAAGATGACTTTGGTATGCGATAATAAACTTTTCTAATAAGCTTTGTTTCCTTTCTGATTTCAGCTTTTAAAATACACCATTTCTCTGCATCTGAAAATCAGAGTACTTTTTCTGTTACATTTTAATCTGACATGAATGAGCAACTTCCTGCTGTTTTAGGACAGGTCCTCAATAGTACTTTTAAAGCCTTAGGAGCTTTCAGTATTATCAGGTAATTGGTTAGGCATTCACAAGACTTTTGCTATATATGACAAGTTTTAGAAATATTCATTTTTTCGAAGTTGTCTAGAGATGTAGAGACCTTTCTGACTTTCTAATTGCATGACCATAGACTATGACTCTTTCCATAATATGTAATGCATCCTGCAGTGCTTGTTCTAAACTATACCTCAATAGCTATTAGTGATGATAACTGGAAAGATTGACAGTTATTTATTGTTTCTTACCATTATACTCCCCATGGAAGGAGAGAGATTTCATATATACTATTCAGACATTGTTTAATAAGAGACTTATAAGTCAAAGAAATTTAATTTCACATTGTCACTGTCAGTCTTCCTACAAATAAAATACTGCATTGAGTTCACTAATATACAAATGGTGGTGGTAGTGGTGGTAGGATAATCTCAAGCAGCCTGATTTCTCATTTGTATTTCTACATAAGCAAAAAAAAAAAAAAAAAAAAAAAAACAGTTAATTTAAAGAATTAAAATTTAGCATGGGATATTTATTACCACTTTTTTGCATTCATAATCTGTGTAAACATGTGAATGAAAATATCTACGTGTAATGGGAAAGAATTTTCAATTGTCAAATGCTTATCAAATACCCAGGAGCCAACGAACACTTCCTAAAGTCTAACTGAGGGTGTCCAAATGCAATTTCATTAAAGATTGCTTCAGTCATCATTCTCCCAAGCCAGGTTCAAAAGGCCAAAGTCAGTTTTTTAAAAAAGAATTTTTAAATTATTGCATATGCCCTTCAAGTCAGTGAAAAACAATCACCTTGTCCACTCATCGGGTAATTGCGTTCAATGTCTATGGAGGACACTAAGCACCAGTAGTTCCAATTGATACACAGACACGTTGTGCTGCTGTTGAATAATGCTCTTATTTTGTATGTATTAAGGTCAAAATAGCATGTTTAACTTAAACATCTAGCAAGGCTACAGTTTGTTTTCATTTTAAAGAAGAGTTACCAAATTGAAGTCCTCCTCTATAATAAAACTGTTAAAACAAATTGACAGTCAATATTCCCAAACTGTAACTTGATTAATCTTGCTCTTAGCAATTGCACTATTGCATTATGTATTATATCTTTGATTATCCAATGAAAGAATAAGAGTAGACTATTTCCTTAAGTGAATTTCTGTTTTATATGGAATATTGCAACATATTGGTGCTATTTAGAGGTTACATATCCAACATACAATATATATTATTGTGTTTGTCATGCTTAAAAACAATAAATATAAACATCCTCATGTTTATATATCTCTAATTTTAGAAGGTATAAATAAATGACTTAATTGTGTCATGAAGAATTTGAAAATCTTTAATTTTAAAAATCACTAATGAAACTAATTACACTGCAGATAATAGTAAATAATTTTTAATTATAATAGCAAGAAGGATGACTTAAAAGATCCAATTGTCTTAAGTGATCAGAATAACTAATTTTTTTAAATGATCATCTCACGAACAAAGTCATACTACCATTAATTAATAATAATTTATAATGATGGGGAGGAGATAATAATATAAGTAATCTCAAGATGCTTCTTTCTACAGTGACATATTTACCATAACTGTGTTCATAAAAATTAACAATAATATATAATGCCTTGTGAATTAAGTACCCTGTTGTAATGTTATATTATTAATTATATATGCCATTTCCTACTTTGATAAATATAACATTTATTCAACTCAATAAATTACTACCAATACAGAAAAACTAAATGTTACACAAAGCCTGAGGCTATTGTATCAATATAAATATATTCAACTTTAAGGCAATGATTCTGACAGATTAGAGGAGTAAATTCATATAGTAGAATGTCATTATTTAAACAAAACCTAATCCGCCTGAGGTAAAATTATAACCTACCTATTACTACTAGAAATTTAAAGCAATTTTTTTTGAGAGTTAAATTATTTTCAGGGTGATTTTTATATACATTTTTTATTATAATATTAACCTAATGGGAAACAAAACTGGTTTTCACTAGCAGGGCCAGATGTGTGGGATGATTAGATATACTCACACTCCATTTGCTTTCAAATTATGTGTCTTTGAAAAATTGGACATGTACATAAGTTGATTTTCATTTATTTTTGTTATCCTTTATTTAATAATTTGTATCCTCCGTTGATACATGATCGTATTACTTAGATCCTCTAAAATGGTTTTAAACTAGAGGATATTCAAAAAGGAGAAGAAAATGAACTTTAAGTACTTGAATTAAGCAGCAGCATCGTGTCTATTTATTTTGTTATGTCACCTGGGCTCCTCCTTGTTGAACAAGGTAATACAATGGTGCATACAAAGATAGCCACAAAGTAGCTTACTTTAGATATGCTTCTTGATTGACTATTAAGACATTCAAAGAAAGCAACAACGTCTTACAATTATATATCTATAAATGCATTAAGTATGTGTATAGAGGACTAATATATATCATGCATATACATAATTGTATATCATCATCAGTGTGTGTTTGCACACTGAGAATTTGTAGTACCTCAAATTATTTTTAACATATGCTATTGTATACAAATTTATATGTAGTAAAGGAGAATTTTAGGTTAAAGGGGAAAAATGAGGCTAAATCAAAAGGTAAACAAAGACTTAAAAATGCTAAGCCAGTGGTACTCTATTCTGAAAATACGGACACGGTGATTGTGAAACCAGGTCAAGGTGTTCATCCCAGTTTTTCACGGGTAGAATTAAGCTGTGTATATGGGAAATGGAAATGAAGAATAGGATTTGTGTGCATAGATCATTTTTCCTCCTAGTAGAGCCAACTAATGAATATTAAGAAAAGATTACGCAGTATTTTTCTTTTAAAAGTGTGTGTTTCTCTGTCTTTGGGAAGTCAGTCACACTAGGGGTGAGAGTTCACAGTGAATGCCTAATCCAGACTTTGGCTAATTATTAGATGATTCCATAGTTGTAATCATCTCCAAAAAATTTAGACATGTTCTGGCCTTTGGGTTTCAATTATATAAGTATGTCCCATTCTGCATACATATGCACATCTAAATATCAATTGCATAGTAATGGGGTGTAAAAAAAAACTCAAACCATGTTTATGCTGGGTCTGGTTACAGCAGTTCCATAATGAGCACCTTTGAGCACTTTTATTCCACTTCACAGTGTGTAAATTCGTAAATGCTTGGCCTTGTATCTTTTCTATGTTGTCAGCATTCTCATCATTTTGGGAGACAAATTGATATCTCCCTTAGAAATGACCAAATTGAGTGCCATCTGTTACAATGAAGGGCTACTTCAAGGAGAACTTTTATTGAATGTGAGTTGGAATTTTCACTGTAGCAGCAAAATTGAGAAGCATTTCTCGTGGGCCCAAGGGGTGGTGTTTTTCTTTCTAAACTCATTGTTCTCAATTTTTATAGGCTCTACCCTCAAAAACCATCATTGACACGCAGCAGAATTTTTTTTTTTTTTTTTTTTTGCAAATTATGTAAGGAGAAATGATTGTAAATCAAACTAGAAAAAGTAGAACAGATATTCCTGCAAATCAAAGATTATTTTAATCATCAAATAATGAAACAGAGGCATCTAGAGTAAATCCCTCCAGGAAATAACTAATAGCACTTGGGCAATGACTTTTTAAATGCTTTTATTTATTTCATTGACATTAGTTCTACATTTGACATCTTCTGTGTGACTAATTCTATAGTAGATTATCATCCTTTAAAATGCAAATAATTTTTAAGTAAGCTAACAGTATAATAAGATGTACACTAACAATCCTTAATTAATAAACATAATCTTCAAAGTTTCATTTAAAATTGTTAAACATTTAAAATAAACACTGTCTAGCACCTTTTCCTGCTGCATATGGAGAATTGTATATGTAACTTTACTTTTAAAGAAGTATTTATATCTGAAAGAGAAAAGTAGTATACTAATCAGTTTTTCTAGTAAGCATATACGAACTACTTTCGAAGAAATAAACAAGAACAGAGTTCAATAAGCACGCTGTAGATCTTGCTTCTTCAAGACTTACTCTGTAGAATCTTACGTTAGTAGTATTTGATTAGCTATGATGTATGGGTACATACCCAATGTTATCCTAGCAAATGCATAGATTTGGAAATAAATAAATATGTTTATGGCAAATAAATAAGTAAATAAATATATATTTTCTAGGATAACATTGGACTTCCAGAGGGCATAAGGAACAAGTATTCAGGGAGGGCCAGAAAAACTGAAGAAAATTGGAGGCAGTAATGTTTGCTACAGAAAGTTTGAGATTTTCCAGATGGAAGGCTGAGGTGCTCAAAGACAAAACATGTCAGAAGGAAACATTCCTGCTGGCCTATTGCTGCACATCCCAGAAAGTGCATTAACATAGGAAGAAGGCAAGCCCCACATTATTAATAAGATTACCGACAGATTTAAATTGATCTCCTTTAGGTTATCTGGCTCTTTTGTATTCCATTCTCTCCCTTGTGTTTAGTTTCACTGGGTTTTAATCAGATTACTTTAAAATGTTCTGAACCCAGGTTAGAATGTAGCATGCAAACAATCAAAGAAAAGAGAAGGAGAGTTTTCTGAGTAGGGTAAGTCGAATAACTCACCACAATTAAGATGATGAGGACTCCTGAAGGGCAGAGAGAAGAGGGGAGACTCATGCACTTGACACAAAAAACGCTGAATAGCCAGAAGGGTTTGTCAGAGGGAGGGCTCTGGGGATGAAAGGTTGGCAATGACTCCCTTAGGAATTGCACTCTGAAAACCCAAAGTTCAATACAAGCTACTTTCATTAGTATAAGTGTTTCTGCACAAATAACCTGTCGTTACAATTCGGTTCAATCTTAGAAATTGGAGGGGCAAAAGACCTGTTAGGTCATAGTGCTTGTCACTCCAGTGAAAATATAAACAATGTTTCTCACAGATAAGAATGCGTAACTTAACACAGAAGTGGAAAATATGGAACAATTTTTTTCTTTAACAATCTTTAAAAAGTAAAATGTTCTGTTTGGATTTTTAAAAAATTGAGTTATTTGGGCATAGAACTCTTGGACAAAGTCTGAGGCTGCGCAAGTGTCTGAGTGCTTTAGGATCAGGTAATAGGAATGGTAAATGGAAGGATAGGGCAAGGTCTCACAAAAAAGAGACTTACTTACTTTTAAACTTTGATAAAGATATGTAAGCCTTTTCTGCCAGGGTTGCCACTAAAAATAGCAGTAAGGATCGGGTGTAGTGGTTCATCCCTGTCATGCCAGCACTTTGGAAGGCCGAGGGGGAGGATTTTTTGAGCCCATGAATTCAGGACCAGCCTAGGCAACATGGCAAGATCATGTCTCTACAAAAAAAAAAAAAAAAAAAA
>NW_012098399.1:499159-539868 GCF_000951045.1 Mandrillus leucophaeus | reverse complement strand
TTGGGAAATATAGCGATGGACCCGCAATTTCCCCTTCATTGGGTCAGTTGAAGAGAATAAGCAAACCCATAGTTTGTATTTGCCAATACAGAAAATGTTGCATGTCGACAATAATTTCTTTTTTAAATATAAGACATGGCATGCACGCAAACCTTGAAAGCGTCACCGTTCTGTTTTCTAACTGAATTATAAGAACTTAGGAAGCAAAACTACAGAGAAGACTGTACAAGAATACTGTTCACAAGCCCCTATGCTTTTTATTCATAAGACAGGTGCATGCATAGGAAATTTTGATTTTAGAGAAATAATGCCAATTGCTAAGATCAGTGAGGTAAGGCTTTACAATTACAAACGAAGTAAGTGTTATTTGTTATTGAGCAAAGTCTTGAGAATAATTGTGAGTTTAAGTGATCAGAGTCTGTGAAGAGCAGCTCCAGTTGCATATCAAAGAACAAGCATAAATTGTGCTCAGCTTGGGATGGGCAGTTAGTTAGTTATTCATTGGTCTTTTCATCCTTACAGAGATAATGATCATCATCTTAAGTACTCTCGTTGTATTGGAATGACTGCAATGTACCAAACAGATATGGACATTTTAAGTTATTTTGTTAAATCTGCTTAATTTCAATGACTGTTTTTTTGGTAAAGTTCAAGTTCCACTCCTACACTACTAACATGTTTATCAAACAAAGATTATTTACGTTTATTTATTATGAAACTAGGCCTCATAAAACCTAAAAAGTTACCACCAGGTGGCCCTAGATAGGGTCCCACCCTGCCTCGATAGGGTCCCACCCTGATAGGGTCCCACCCTGCCAATTCCGGGAAACAACTTCATGGGGTCCCACCCTGCCAATTCCAGGGGTCCCACCCTGCCTCGAAGTTCCCGGAATCAACAACTCCAGGAAAAAACCTCATAAGGTCCTGCTCTAACCAATTAAAACAAGACCCCTTGCTCAGGCTATAGCTAGACCCAATCATTTTGCGCCTAAAGCTTTGTTTGAATTTCGCGCCTTAAGCTGTGTTTGAACTTGTGTTTGCCTATATAAACAACCTGCAACAAGCACTCGGGGTCCCAGGGCCAACTTAGAGCTTGGGACCCTAGCGCGCTAGTAATAAATAACTCTCTGCTGTGAATCTCGTGTCGGTGATCCTTCGCGGAGACCCCTGCCCAGGAGGGAATCCACAGTTCGGTTCCAACAATTATTTGATGAAGCTCTTGTGTGGAATGTCTTACAGCCATACCCAGGTCTAGCTGCCTTTACTTGCCTTCTCCTCTTAGGAATTCATGTGGATCAGAGCTCTCACAAAAGAAGCATATGTGGCAAAGCAGAGCCTGGGTGCTTACCATCTAATCTCCAAAACCTTCTGGATGACTATGGGATCTTCTGCCTGATACAGCTGAGTGAGCATGGAACACTGCTCTGTTAGGAGTTTTCTTCTAGATATCATATTGATAATTAACCTGATCTGAAACAAAGGCTGCTAGATTTCCCAAATTTGTCTCAAATATGAAATATGACAAGGGTTAGGCATCCTGTATTCTATCTGATGTATGTTAAAAAAAAAAAAAAAAAAAAAACTACAAATACTAAATAAGAGGCTTAATAGGTTTTTTTCAGCAGGCCTTTTGTGACTTTTATGGCCCAGAAATGTCTTCCTAAAGAACTTGAGAGTCACCTCTCTGGAATACAATCAACAGGAGAGATAGCAGTGATAGCAATAGGAGGCTAAAGTCTGGAAACCAAGCTACAATTTCTGGATAAAATCCACGGGCTGGATTGAGAACTCCCATTCCCATTTGGTGTGCTGTCTCCCAATTGGTCCTCATTCTTTGCCTATTTTACATATACCTACCCTCCCCGGATTAGTCTTTTATGCTATCATGCCTCTTTCTGAATGGTGCTTTTTCCTAGCCTACCCATAAACCAAGCAGCATGCACTTCCTCATTCCAAGCCCATAAAAACCTGTGGTCTCAGCCTCATGGTCAGCAACCCACTTTAGGGTCCCCTCTTACTGCCAAGAGGTTTTCTGTCACTCAGTAAATTCCACTCTGCCTTACTCTCCAGTGTCCACATACATCATTCTTCTCAGTGGTGGGACAAGAACTCAGAACTCACCAAACGACAGGAGTAAAAAGAACTATAACAGCACACATATCTCTCAGTTTCTGAGGGAGGATAGGAGTCTAACTTTCGTGCAATTTTGCTCCAAGTTGCAAAGTGCCCTCCTAGTATAAAGATATAACGATTTTTTTTATTTCTGGAAAAAGCCAGTTAACTAATACAGATGGTCACCTCAATTACTAGGCAACTCTAGGATGAACTATTTGTTATAAATGGTATTATCCAGTCCTCTTATATGAGGTCTAGTTATCATTTTTCTTGAAAAAATGCACATAATGGGATATTTTTACTTGCCTATATAAAAGGGGGAGGTTTCTTTCTGTCTTTGCAATCTGTTAACGGATGGCCTGAAATGCACATCACATTCTGGTTTAATGCTTATTCAATAACTAAAGCTTCTTTTTTCTCTACTACCATTGTGGAGAGGCTTTTCTAGGTTAGAAAAAGATTCAGGTTTTAATTATACTTCCCCAACACAGTCATACCTGAAATACTAAATTCAGATGAGTTTTCATTTTAGACTTTGAATATAATAGTTGTATAGGTGAGATTGTCTCTAACTGGAGGCTTATCATAATACAATACCACTAATTTTCTTGTACTTTTTTATTATCATAATATTTATTATGCTGAATAAAGAACAGAATTTATGAATAAAAAGTTCCTCAATAAAGAGCTAATGATCAACTCAAAAGGGGTTTGATGCCTTTGTTCTCAAACTTTTTTAAGGATCTTTTCACCTACTCAGAACTAATGTGACCTGACTATGGTTCTATAGTTAAAGAGGACATTTTTTAATTGTATAATACTATCTCAAAAGAAGCCAGTTAAGTCAAAGTCCCCTCCAAATTATCTGACCTAAAATAGTAACTGCTTAGAAAATTTTACTTAAATTGGAACACTTCCTTCTATCCAGAATGAGCTAGTTTATATCTCAAGGACAACACAATCTAAAAACTGTATATATAGTTGGCAACCTTTTAATTTTTTAAAATTTATTTCTTTATTCTTTTTGAGACAGAGTCTCGCTCTGTCGCCCAGGCTGGAGTGCAGTGGCACGATCTCAGCTCACTGCAAGCTCTGCCTCCCATGTTCACGCCATTCTACTTCCTCAGTCTCTCGAGTAGCTGGGACTACAGGTGCCTGCCACCACACCTGGCTGATTTTTTGTATTTTTAGTAGAGATGGGGTTTCACTGTGTTAGCCAGGATGGTCTCAATCTCCCGACCTCATGATCTGCTCACCTCAGCCTCCCAAAATTTTAAATTTTTAATTGGAGAACAAACATGTCATAATTTCAAAATATTACAGGCATAGCTTCATTTTATGGTGATGTCTTTTTTATGCTTCACAGATACTGCAATTTTTACAAATCAGTTTGTGACAACCTTGCACTGAGTATGTCTATAGGTGCCATTTTCCCAACCGTATGCACTCACTTCATGTCTCAGTGTCCCATTTTGTTCATTCTCAAAGTATTTCAACTTTTTAAATTATTATGATGTCTGTTATGGTGATCTGTGATTGGTGATCTGTAATATTACTATTGCAATTATTTTCAACTCTGTTAATGGCAAAGTTAATCAATAATTGTTTTGTATGTTTTACCTGCTCCACCAGCAAGCTAATTCCTTATCTTTTTCCCTCTCTTTAGGCCTCCCATTAAAATAAAATAACATTCGGCCAGTTAATAACTTAACACACACCACTAATTGCTCAATTGAAAGGAAAGGTTACATGTCTGTCACGTTAAGTAAAAAGCTAACAATGATTAAACTGAGGAAGGCATGTTGAAACCTTAGACAGGCTAACAGTTAGGCTTCTTGTGCCAAACAGTTAGCCAAGTTGTGACTGCAAATAAAAACTTCTTGAAAGAAATTAAAAATGCTACTCCAGTGAACACACAAATGATAAAGAAGCAAATCAGCCTCATTGCTGATATGAATAAAGTTTTATTTGTTCGGATAGAAGATCAAACCAACCACAACATTCCCTTAACCCAAAGCCTAATGCAGAGCAAATTGAACACTATTCAATTCTATGAAGGCCGAGAAAGGTGAAGACGTTGCAGAATAAAAGTTTGAAGCTAGCAGAGTTTGATTCATGAGGTTTAAGGAAAGAAGCCATCTCCATAACATAAAAGTGCAAGTTTAAGCAGCAAGTGCTGGTGTAGAAGTGCAGCAAGTTATCCAGAAAATCTAGTCAACATCAGTGATATAGGTGGCTATACTAACCAAGAGAATTTAGACAAAACAGCCATTTTTTTGGACGAAGATGCCATCTAAGATTTTCATAGCTAGAAAAGAAAAGTCAATGCCTGGCTTCAAAGCTTCAAAGGACAGACTGACTCTTTTGTTAGGAGCTAACACAGCTAGTGACTAAGCTGAAGCTGCTGCACAATTATACCATTCTGAAAATCCCAGGACCCTTAAGAATTATGCTGAATCTACTCTCTGCTCTATCAATGAAATAACAAAACCTAGATGACAACACATCTGTTTACAGCATGGTTTACTGGATATTTTAAGCCCAGTGTTGTTACCTGATGCTCAGATAAAGGTTCCTTTCAAAATATTACTGTCCATTGGCAATATGCCTGGTCAGCTACAAGCACTGATGGAGATGTGCAAGGAGATTAATGTTTCCCTGCCTGCTAGCACAACATCCATTCTGCAGCCCAAAGGTTATGGAGTAATTTTGACTTTCAAGTCTTATTATTTAAAAAGTACATTTCATAAGGCTGTAGCTGCCATAGATAGTGATTCCACTGATACATCTGGGCAAAGAAAATTGAAAACCTTTTGGAAAGTTTTCACTATTGTAGATGTCATTAAGAACATTCAGGATTCATGGGAGGAGGTCAACCTATCAGCATTAACAGGAGTTGGAAGAAGTTAATCCCAATCCTCATGGATGACTTTAGAGCTTTCAAGACTTAAGACTTAAATGAAGGAAGTAACTGCAGATGTGGTAGAAATAGCAGGAGAACTAGAATTCTCTTGTTCTAGAGCCTGAAGATTTGACTAAGTTATTGCAATCTCCTGATAAATCTTGAAGGGATGAGAAGTTGCTTCTTATGGATGAACAAATAAAGTAGTTTATTGAGATGGAATATACTTCTGGTGAAGATGCCATGAACACTCTTGGAATAACAACAAAAGATTTAGAATATTAGATATACATAGGTAATAAAGAAGTGGTGAGCTTTGACAGAATTGACTCCAATTTTTAAAGCTTTGCTGTAGCTAAAATGTTATTAAACAGCATTGCATGCTGCATATAAGTCTTTCATAAAAGGCAGAATCTGTAAACGGGGCCAACTTCATTGTCTTTTTATAAGAAATTGGCACAGCAAACTCACCCTTCAGTTACCAGCACCCTGATCAGTAATCAGCTGTCAACACGGAGATCCAACTGTACATCAGCAAAAGGATTATGACTTACTGCAGGCTAAGATTATCACTAGCATTTTTAGCAATAAAGTATTTTTAATTAAGGTGTGTGCACTTGTTTTTAGACATAATGCTATTCCACAATGAATAGACTGCAGTATAGAATAAATATAACTTCATATGCACTGGGAAGCCAACAATGTCATGTGACTTGCTTTATTGCAATCTTTACTATATTGTGGTGGTCAAACCTAGTACTGAATTTGGTCCTACACATTCTCTTTTTTAAAAAATGTATAGATTTACTCCATGTATCTTTAATATTATATTGCCTAGTTCTATTCATTTTTGCATTTTGTATAAATGATTTTTATGTATATAGTTATATATTAAGGGAGATACCATGTCAACACATAATCTGGAAGAAAGACTGCCAGATTTACCAAATTTGTCCCAAATATAGCATAAAATATACTTATGTTGAAAATCGTATATATATATATATTTTCCTACGGAATTGTTTTTATTTCTTAATATCATTTTTGTGAGATTAATCTGTGCTCAGAAATGTGAATGTAGCTTTCTTTCACTCTTAGATGGAGTTTCTTTGGCTAGATTAGCCTTTTTTTAAATACCTTCTGCTTGTGATAGTCTAACATATCAATTATCTATGGTTTGAATGTTTTAATATTAAATAAAAAAGTAAAAGTTTAAAGATACATGATACTTACATATGTAATTACTGGATATTATAAGGCATCAATTCTACAAAATGTGATTCCTAAGTTCAATTCAATTTCAGTAAAATTCCGAAAAGTTTATTCACGGTACTTGACCAACTGATTCTAAACTTCTTTTAGAAGTGTAAATGGTGAAAAGTAATCCAGAGAAAAATAAAGAAAAAGAAGCAGAGCAATTTTCCTAGCACACAATATGATTTGTCAAAAATGTTATAACATGCTGCAGTATTAATGTGAATAACATGAAATTAAGATATTAATATAAAATAGAAATAAAGCATTTAAAGAGAACTGGGAACCATGACTATATGAAAATATGTTACACAAGCAAGTTGCTTTGCAGTTCATTGGGGAGAGGATATCTATTCACTAAATGATATTGTGAAAAATTACTTTTAGGAAACAATGCTCTGTGATTCACATTTATGCACAGATCAGACTTTATTATTGAATGGGACACATGCCTTAGAATTTAGAGACAATGCATTGCCCAGGAGAGGTTTAAAGGCTCATCTCCTCCATTTGTTCAAGTTCCAAAGATAATAGACTTACAAGTAGAATAATTTGTCACACTTTCCACAGTTTCAGGCTTAATTGTTATCCTTTAATAAATGAAAGAGTGGAACTCTACCTCATTATGTACACAAAAAATCATTTCAAGTAAATTGCAACTTACATGTAAAAATCAAATCTCTAGAACTTTAGAATATATGGATTTCATCATGTCAGATAATGAAGGAATTTTCTTACCTTGGGTTGGCATGGAATCTAACTAATTCCTGAAAGTAATAGTGTCATTAAGACATAGCACATGGTGTCTTGCTTGGGGAATGCCCTGTAGTTTCAAATTTTTTTCACTTTATGGTTTGTACATGAGAATACTGGTAGATTAAATTAGGAAAATAGTTTAGGCACACATGACTTTCTATTCACTGGACTAGTTTACAGTTTTTTAGTGACAGAGTTCATCTTGACCATTTTGTTCTGATAGAGACCCAACTATTATGGTTTCTATTCTTATGGAATATTAACTATTTTTGTATTCAACCCAGTACTCTTATTCCTTTATAAATAATGTAGCTTCTCAAATGCTCTTTGAAGGAGTCACATTAATATACCTATTAACTCATTAATTCATGAATCAAATATAATTTTTGGCATATGTTCATTTTATATGGGTAGCAGAGGCAAGTTTTTAAATTTTTGAAACTTATGCTGTAGCAGTTTTGGAAATCATACATGAACATGCCTAGGTAGTCTTACCTAAAAGACATAAGGAAATTACATGGTTAAAGAACTCTACTCTCAGGAGCTGTGAAGGATGTGAGATTTTACCGTGCAAGTTAATTTGTTAGCTGGTCACTGTTTCATTGATGCTAGCAGAACATATGAGATTTCTGGGTCAGAGCAAAGGACTTCATTGCAGCATAGCAGGCAGCATAAATGTCAGGTTTGCATGTGTTCTCCTTGCATCCTCCAAGTCCATGGAACAATGCAGAGAGAAGCCTGGGTGGATTTTGCACATATAGCAAGTGTGTGTCACAGATGAGGAGCTATGATTTTAGGTAATTCTAATCTTTTAACTAGGCGCCTAGAAAAGCTGTCCACACTTTGCACTAAAGAGAGGCATTATCTTCATTATCCTCCACAACAAATAAGTCTGTTTCCTGGCTGAGAGTGAAGGAGACACTGTATCTGCCAAAACTATTGACTATACAAACACCCTGAAGTGTTAGTCTAGACAAAAAGCTGTTGCCTCTGCTGAAGGACTTTGGGATATCCATGGAGAATTGTTCCCAACATACTCCTAATAGACTGTTTAGCACAAGCGGATTTTCCTCTCCAGAAGTAATAACACCCGAACTTTGTCTCTCTGCCCACCCTCTTTTCCCTCCCCCATCCTTACTTTTCTGCTTTGCTTTTCTTTTGGACTCACATACCGTTGGTAACTTATTTCATACTGATGAGAGCAATAATTGGGGTTTGGTTTTATGATCTGAATATTAGTCCTCTCTGTAGGACAAATGATTGAGAATAATTCTGTTAGGTGAGAGATGACAGAGAACCTGTTTTGTGAGTCTTTGTGGTTTTTTTGTCTGTTTATGAGCTCAAATCAATTAGTAGTTTCTCGTACACTGGGGCAGGAGAGGAGGACAACCCTTGAGATATGGAGTGAGCCGTTATTATGTTTCTATGTTTACTCTTCACCTCTGGATAATATACAACTACATAAATATATAATTGTTGTATAAAAGTATATATTTAGTACAAATATAAACTTCTGCATGTCTATCGGTCTGCGTATTTGTACATGAGAAGGACTTTCCTTTTAATATAAGTGTAACATGCATTTCTAGTTCTGAAAAATATTACTAAATTAATTGTAACATCTCTTAAACCAGCTCTGTTGTCATTGATTTATAAAGATAACACAATGCTTAAGTAAATAAAATATTTCCAAAATTTCCAGAGAATAAAGAAACTACTTTTAATACATTAAATACACAGGATTTAACAAAACAATTCTATTTTGAGGAACTCCTGGCCCAGGAAAATTTTCAGAATGTACATTTGCATAATGAAGGTAAATCTTACCTCTTAGGGCAGTGTAATAATTGGATGTGTGTTTAAACTAAATGGTTATGTGCCTTTTCCCGGAGCTTATCATTTGGGAAGATAATACAAATGTACATATTATTTATTTATCTTTAACAAACTTGTGCTTGTTACCAGTGAAGGAACCAGTTAGTATTAACTATGTAATCCTATATTGGTTATCTGATCTAGTAAGCTACATAAATCATCACATAACATGGAAGATTATGACAAGCATTCTAAATCTATACTGGTTATCTGATCAAGTGGACTACATAAGCTATCACATATCATCAAATGTTATGACAATGTTAAATTTATTATGTTTATTAGAATAATCATTACAACAAAAATTTTTATAGCAACAGATTGTTTTTCTCTGTTAGCTTAGATTGTTTTTGTCTCTGTAAGTTTAAACAATTTCCGAGAGCTTTAGGTAACTTAAAAACTTTGCATTATTAAATTGTTAATTAACAAATAATGTTGCATATCTACATATATTCTTAGTAAGACTGAATAATGAAATTTAAATTTTTATACTTTTGCTTCATTTTATATGGTACAGAATGGTGGTTTTATGTTTGAGTCACATTAATGAATCACTTAAAAACAGGTGTAAAAGATGTGTGGCTATCGACAGTTGTGTTAAGTGTATTTTTATACTTTGCTAATCTTCTAAAATATTTGGTTAAGACACATTTAGCAGAGGCAAGTTTTTAAATTTTTGAAACTTATGCTGTAGCAGTTTTGGAAATCATACATGAACATGCCTAGGCAATCTTACCTAAAAGACATAAGGAAATTACATGGTTAAAGAACTCTACTCTCAGGAGCTGTGAAGGATGTGAGATTTTACCGTGCAAGTTAATTTGTTAGCTGGTCACTGTTTCATTGATGCTAGCAGAACATATGAGATTTCTGGGTCAGAGCAAAGGACTTCATTGCAGCATAGCAGGCAGCATAAATGTCAGGTTTGCATGTGTTCTCCTTGCATCCTCCAAGTCCATGGAACAATGCAGAGAGAAGCCTGGGTGGATTTTGCACATATAGCAAGTGTGTGTCACAGATGAGGAGCTATGATTTTAGGTAATTCTAATCTTTTAACTAGGCGCCTAGAAAAGCTGTCCACACTTTGCACTAAAGAGAGGCATTATCTTCATTATCCTCCACAACAAATAAGTCTGTTTCCTGGCTGGGAGTGAAGGAGACACTGTATCTGCCAAAACTATTGACTATACAAACACCCTGAAGTGTTAGTCTAGACAAAAAGCTGTTGCCTCTGCTGAAGAACTTTGGGATATCCATGGAGAATTGTTCCCAACATACTCCTAATAGACTGTTTAGCACAAGCGGATTTTCCTCTCCAGAAGTAATAACACCCGAACTTTGTCTCTCTGCCCACCCTCTTTTCCCTCCCCCATCCTTACTTTTCTGCTTTGCTTTTCTTTTGGACTCACCGTTGGTAACTTATTTCACACTGATGAGAGCAATAATTGGGGTTTGGTTTTATGATCTGAATATTAGTCCTCTCTGTAGGACAAATGATTGAGAATAATTCTGTTAGGTGAGAGATGACAGAGAACCTGTTTTGTGAGTCTTTGTGGTTTTTTTGTCTGTTTATGAGCTCAAATCAATTAGTAGTTTCTCGTACACTGGGGCAGGAGAGGAGGACAACCCTTGAGATATGGAGTGAGCCGTTATTATGTTTCTATGTTTACTCTTCACCTCTGGATAATATACAACTACATAAATATATAATTGTTGTATAAAAGTATATATTTAGTACAAATATAAACTTCTGCATGTCTATCGGTCTGCGTATTTGTACATGAGAAGGACTTTCCTTTTAATATAAGTGTAACATGCATTTCTAGTTCTGAAAAATATTACTAAATTAATTGTAACATCTCTTAAACCAGCTCTGTTGTCATTGATTTATAAAGATAACACAATGCTTAAGTAAATAAAATATTTCCAAAATTTCCAGAGAATAAAGAAACTACTTTTAATACATTAAATACACAGGATTTAACAAAACAATTCTATTTTGAGGAACTCCTGGCCCAGGAAAATTTTCAGAATGTACATTTGCATAATGAAGGTAAATCTTACCTCTTAGGGCAGTGTAATAATTGGATGTGTGTTTAAACTAAATGGTTATGTGCCTTTTCCCGGAGCTTATCATTTGGGAAGATAATACAAATGTACATATTATTTATTTATCTTTAACAAACTTGTGCTTGTTACCAGTGAAGGAACCAGTTAGTATTAACTATGTAATCCTATATTGGTTATCTGATCTAGTAAGCTACATAAATCATCACATAACATGGAAGATTATGACAAGCATTCTAAATCTATACTGGTTATCTGATCAAGTGGACTACATAAGCTATCACATATCATCAAATGTTATGACAATGTTAAATTTATTATGTTTATTAGAATAATCATTACAACAAAAATTTTTATAGCAACAGATTGTTTTTCTCTGTTAGCTTAGATTGTTTTTGTCTCTGTAAGTTTAAACAATTTCCGAGAGCTTTAGGTAACTTAAAAACTTTGCATTATTAAATTGTTAATTAACAAATAATGTTGCATATCTGCATATATTCTTAGTAAGACTGAATAATGAAATTTAAATTTTTATACTTTTGCTTCATTTTATATGGTACAGAATGGTGGTTTTATGTTTGAGTCACATTAATGAATCACTTAAAAACAGGTGTAAAAGATGTGTGGCTATCGACAGTTGTGTTAAGTGTATTTTTATACTTTGCTAATCTTCTAAAATATTTGGTTAAGACACATTTCCCAGCTTTCTCTCTCCCATTTTTTCATGAGAAATAAAAGTTAGTGACTTTGATGAAAGGTTATTCATTTGAGTGGTTTAGAGTATACCCAGAGTACTGGTGACAAGAAATAGAACCACGCATGATAGATATTTTTTTTAAAAAATTGTTTTTCAAGCGTAGAGTAAATAATTTTGTGGAAAAGTATATTTAGGTTGTCTGAGGATATATTAGTATAACGAAAGACAAAACTTGAGGAAGAATAACAGATTATAAAAAATATTAGAAGAGTGGATATTATTTGCCTTAATTTATATGATTTGTATTAGTTTTCTATTGGTGCTGTAACATATTACCATAAATTTTGTGACTTAAAGAATCCCAAATTTATTATCTTACAATTCTGTAATCAGAGCTCCAAATTGGGTCTCACTGTGCTAAAACAAAGGAGCCAGCAGGGAAGTACGCCTTTAGAAGGTTCTAGAAAAAACCTCATTCATTTAACTTGTATTTCTCAGCTTATAGAAGCTACCCCCCATCCCTTCATTCATGCGCCCATTGCAACCAGCAATCACCTCACTCTGACCTATGCTTCCATATTCACATCTTCTTCTTTGACTTGCTTTTTCCTTTGTAAAGACCCTTGGGATTGCATTGGGCCTAACTGGATAATCCAGGATGCTCTCCACATCTGAAATTTTGTAATTAAACTGAAAAGTCTTTATTACTGTGTATTGTAACATATTCACAGCTTTAGGGATTACAATGTAGAAATTCTTCTATTACAAGACCTAGGTCTGAAAATAAACTATGAAATGTGTTACAATTGTGCAAATTTCTAATTATATCAAGTTTCTAGTTATGTTAGTTACCATTGCTGCATAAGAAATTATCACAAACTAGCAGTTAAAAATAAGCTACATTTATTGTTTCATATGTTCTGTGGTTAGGAGCCGTGGGCACGGAATAACTGGGTCTGTTGCTTTATGGTCTCTCCCAAGCCTGAAATCCAGATGTTCACAAGGTCAGTGGTCTCACATGAAGGCTTAATGTGGAAAGGATCTGCTTTCAATCTCACATAGTTGTGGGTGGAGTTAAATTCCTAGAGGTCTGTTAGTCATCGGCCTCAGTCTCCAACTGGCTGTTCACCAGAGACTGCACTCAGCTTCTTGCCATGTGGGCCTGTGCACCACAACTGCTTGCTTTATCAATGCATAGAAAGCAGAGAAGGCAATGGAGAATAATCTAGCTTGAAGAAAGTCACAGTCTTCTAACACATAAATGATAGCCTCTCAACATTGCTGCATCTTGTCTTAAAAGTAAGTTACTTAAGGATAAGACTTTCCACATTGTTATGAATGTCAAGAGGCAGGAATTAATGGTAATAATTTTAAAAGCAGCTTGTAACAATAACATTTCCTTCTACTGTTAGCCTCTTCAGTGTATTTTTCATCTCAGATCTTGTGTTTTTAATTTCTATGAGTTTGATTTGGGTATTTTTATATGTTCCCATATCTTTCTTAACATGCTCATGCTTCCTGCTAACTTATTGAGCATATGAAATAGACATTTACTAGCTAATCAATATCTGAATCTCTTTCTTTTGACTAATTTTTTTTTCATCATTGGTCATGTTTTTCCACTTCTTTTCATACCTGGGTAATAGATGATGGGCATTCTGAACTCTCTATTTTTGAGCGAAGATTTGTGTTGTTGTATTTCTTCAAATGATTTTGAACTTTGTGCTTAGATGCAGTTATTTTTCTTGGAAATAGTTTCATACTTTCAAGAGAAGCTTTTAAGCTTTAAAGTGGAACCAGAGCAAACTTTAAATTAGGGCTAATTTGTCCCTACTATTGAGTATTCTTCTCAAGTGCTGTATATTATGAAGTTTAACCATAGAGCAGTTGGGAAAATGAATATCCCTACCTCTTTAGGAGCTCCAGAAATTGTTTTATCTTCTCTCTTTCTGTGTGTTTTTCCCCATCCTTATACTCATAGGCTAATCACCACTGAGACGACTTCAGGGACATCCTCTGCATTTCTTCAGAGCTCTGACTCTGTGCAACTCTCCTCTGTTCAATACTTGGCATTGAGATACTGGTTGGCTTCATCCTTTTGAACATGCAACTTCATCTCTCCAAGACAGGGAGACCACAAGGCTCAACCTGAATTCTATTTTGCTGAGCCTGGAAACTCATTGGTGGAACATGCAGGAGTTACCTTGTTTTTCTTTTACTTAGAGATCAATGTCCTTAGCGGCCATTTGTTTATGTCCTAAAAGCTTTTGTAAAACTTTTTGTTTGGACTTATAATTACTTTATATGGGAAGGTAAGTTCTGTACCTTAATTTGCGAGACTTATATTATTTTTCTATCGTTGGTGTAACAAATTACCACAAAGATTTTCCATCTTGGCTAGAGGTGAAATTTTGGAATATTGTTTTCATTATTTTTAACTTATTATTTTAAGTTAGTATACAAAGCTCTTTCTCTCTTTTCAACTACTTTCTAACACACAGTTTAGCAGATTATTCTTTTTTAAGCTGAAATAAATTATTTTAAATTAATATCTAATTTTTAGTATCTCCTCAAAGATAAAAACAAAATTTTGTTGAGGTTTTTTATTTGTAATCCCTTATTTACATATATGAAATATGACTATTTTTCATCTTATTAGGATATAATTGAACAAACCAATAGTTCATCCAAGGCCATAATTGGAGTTTTAAGTTTGAGAAAAATATTGTTTAATCAGGTATTCAAGCTCATATTAAGAGATAGAGATCAAGTTTATATATTTGGAGAAAAACTCCATAAATCTAAAATTAACTTGTTACCTGGATTACAAAGTTAGTCTCACAGGAGGTAAGAAATTCACTATTTAGTAAGTTGAAGACCTTAAAAAAACTGGAAGATTCTCAATTTGAGACAAATTTATACAAATATGTAATTTGGAAATCTGAAAGATAGTGTATCATGGGCTTTGCTTCCTAGTCCCAGGAATCTTAGAATAAGTCAGTGTTTGGGAGACAATCTGTGATTTCCTTTGAACTTATACTCAGAGAGTAAACATTTGGCAGTATTAGTTGTCAAAACTGTTTGAGTCTAATTTGCAGCACAAATTCAAGAAGGCATATTAAGTTCAGTGACACTGTTGCTTTATCTGTCATAATAATCAAGCCAAATCTAATAAGACCAGCTTTTTATGTGATGAAGAATAATCTTTGGAGACTGTGACCATAAGAAGGAAAACTGTCAAAACAAAATTGTTCACAACTTGGATATAGGGAAATGAGTTTATTGTGTAGTTTTCAGTGCAGTGCTGGCTTTATTTACTGAGTGATTTTCAACCTTCTGCAGGTAGTGTTTAACCTGTAGAATTCTGTCTGGTTGAGATGTAATACCTATCTGTCCAGTGAAAGAGATAATCAGAAGTATTATGTTTTATTTTTAATTTTTATGTATTTATTTATTTAACTTTTTATTTCCATAGGTTTTAGGGGAGCAGCTGGTATTTGTTTACATGAATAAGTTCTTTAGTAATATTTGTGAGATTTTGGTGCACCCGTCTCCTGAGCAGTATATTATGGTTTATAGCCTTGTTGGACATTAGCCAGTTTCACATTTAATTCAGTAACTCATCAAATACTGTGTTTATCTCTAGATATGTGTGTGTGTGTGTGTGTGTGTGTGTATATATATATATGTATATGTATTCTCAAATGTTCTTTAAGCTACTCATAACATGCTACTGGGTCCATCATTAAGTAATGAGTCATGGAAAAACTTTGACAAGTGTTAATTTTATATTTGAATGAGAGTCATAATTTTTAACCTTTTGAAAATCACACTTTAAGAAATCCTATTAGAAATTTTTTATTATTATCCTGATTTCAAAGATAAATATGTTGATGTATTGTCAGGCTTTGCAACTAGCTCAGGCTCACATATTTCTAATTAGACTGGGGAGGGTTCTAATAAATATATCCGGTTCTATAGGATGTAACCTTAGCATTCTATATGTGTACTTTTCTGTTTTCATGCTGCCAATAAAGACATACCTGAGACTGGGAAGAAAAAGAGGTTTAATTAGACTTACACTACTGCATGGCTGGGGAGGCCTCAGAATCATGGTGGGAGGAAAAAAGCTCTTCTTACATGGTGGTGGCAAGAGAAAATGAGGAAGAAGCAAAAAATGGAACCCCTGATAAACCCATCAGGTCTCGTGAGACTTATTTATTAACACGAGAATGACACAGGTAAGACCAGATTCCATGATTCAACTACCTCCCTCTGGGTCTCTCCCACAACACATGGGAATTCTGGAAGATACAACTCAAGTTGAGATTTGGGTGAGGACACAGTCAAACCATATAATTCTGCCTCTGGCCCCTCCAAATTTCACGTCCTCACATTTCAAAACCAATTGCGTCTTCTCAACATTCCCCCAGACTCTTAACTCATTTCAGCACTAACCCAAAAGTCCATAGTCCAAAGTCTCATCTGAGACAAGGCAAGTCCCTTTCACCTATGAGCCTATAAAATCAAAAGCAACCTAGTTACTTCCTAGATACAATGGGGATATAGGTATTGGGTAAATACAGCCATTTCAAATGGAAGAAATTGGCCAAAACAAAGAGGTTACAGGACCACGCAAGTCTGAAATCTATCAGGACAGTTAAATTTTAAAGCTCCAAAATGATCTCCCTTGACACCAGGTCTCACATCCAGGTCATACTAATGCAAGAGGTGGGTTCCCATGGTCTTGGGCACCTCCGCCTCTCTGGCTTTGCAGGGTACAGTCTCCCTCCTGGCTGCTTTTATGGACTGGCATTGAGTGTCTGCAGTTTTTTCAGGAGCACAGTGAAAGCTGTCAATGAATCTACCATTCTGGGGTGTGCAGGACGGTGGCCCTCTTCTCGCAGCTCCACTAGGCAGTGCCCCAGTAGAGACTCTCTCTGGGGGCTCTGACCCCACATTTCTCTTCCATACTGCCCCAGCAGAAGTTCTGCATAAGGGCCTTCTCCCTGCAGCAAACTTTTGCCTGGGATTCCTGGTATTTCCATACATCTTCTGAAATCTCGGCTGAGGTTCCCAAGCCTTAGTCCTTAACCTCTGTGCACCACAGGCTGAACACCACATAGAAGCTGCCACGGCTTGGGACTTTCACCCTCTGAAACCACAGACTGAGCTGTATGTTTGCTCCTTTCAGCCATGGCTGGAGTGGCTGGGACACAGGGCACCAAGTACCTAGGCTGCACACAGCATGGGGACCCTGGGCCCAGCCCACAAATCCATTTTTCCCAGCCCTGGGCCTCTGGACCTGCACTGGGAAGGGCTGACATGAAGGTCTCTGACACTGCCTGGAGATATTTTTCCTGTGGTCTTAAGGATTAACCTCTGCCTATTATCGATTTCAAAGTCGCTTCCACATTTTTGGGTATCTTTTCATGAATGCCTCACTCTACTGGTACCAATGTACTGTATTAGTGCCTTTTCATGCTGCTGATAAAGACATACTCCAGACTGGGAAGAAAAAGAGATTTAATTGGACTTACATTTCCACATGGCTGAGGAGGCCTCAGAATCATTGCGGGAGGCAAAATGCACTTCTTACATGGTGGCAGCAAGAGAAAATGAGGAAGAAGTGAGAGCAGAAACCCCTGATAAAACCATCAGATCTCATGAGAATTATTCACTATCATGCGAATAGCATGGGAAAGACTGGCCCTCATGATTCAATTACCTCCCACTGGGTTTCTCCCACAACACATGGGAATTCTGAGAGATACAATTCAAGTTGAGATTTGAGTGGGGATGCAGCCAAACCATGTCAATATGAATAAACAATCAGCTCAAAACATAGAACACATTTCATAATACTATCCTAATGAAAAAATTGGGATTAAAAAACAAGCATATCTGCCAAATGTTCACTTTACACATGGTTATCATATGTTAGACTCTCGAGGAAATTTTTAAGCTTAGTTTCTAATGTGATTCTGAGAGCATTTGGCAAGCGAAATTATAAAAGCACAGGTCACATTTGATGATTGAGTCTGGTTCTTGACTTTACACCTGATTCTTTAAATATTTTTGATTACAAAGTCCTCTTCAAATCAAACATATTGTTTTTTAAATGACTTAATAAAAATTATCAATTGAATTGAACATGCCTTTCTGCTACAACCAATAAGACTTGAGTATTTTTGCTATCTGAATAAGCATGAATTTTATACAGACAATCAATATTAATTATATCAAACAAAAAATGTCATAATTGACATGCATTTGAATGCAGAACCATTTCAATTATTAAATAAAATATTCACAGAAGACACAGAAAGAAGTAAACTCACTATGGTGGTTACACAGAAATATAAAGGTAATATATTTAAAGTCAAACACTGTAAGTTTCTTCAGAGGAATATCTCACTAAGTAATAATACATTTCTTTTAACAAAATTAATATTGTCAAGCTACTTATATGAGTTATTTTCCATTAGGAGTACATATAACACTAATATTTTAAAATAAATTTTGTAACAAGAAGTATAAAACTTTGAATAAAAATGTCTTTTTATTTTATTTAAGTATACTCCTCTGTTTACTATCCTATAGATGAGGCCACAATTATAAGTCCCCAATGTTACGTTTTTTTAAAAATCAAATTGCTTTTTCCAAAAATACTGATGGAGTTTTGGAACTCTGACAGCACCCATACAACCCTTATAGTAAAAAAAAAAAAAAGTGAATGCATATAACGTTGACTTGCTGAATGTACTCTGAAGTAATAGTAACTTCTGAATGGTCTCTGCAGTATATTTCTTATGTAAAGTGAATGGGATATAGACTTTTCTTGTACTACATCACAAGAATTAGTTTCTTGGGATTAGCATAATGCAATTTTCTCAATTCTCCTTTCCTCTTTACTGTTTCTATGTGCCTGTTTGTTTATAAGAAAGCACTATCATTCACTTCAATTCATTAAGGAAATGCCTAAGCAGCATAGTTCTGTATAATTTTGCACATCGTTTTAAAAATTGTGCATGAGAAAACTAGATCTGTGCAATTTTTTATTCAGCTTTAACACTTTCCATAGAGACATATACTAGATTTACTTCAGTGCTGATTATGCCAAAATATGATCAAACTGCTATAAAAGTGTGTAAAAGCAGCTCCACTTTTCATTAAATAGGTTCATTTTGATACGAATATTGTTTGTTATGGGCTAACAGGGAAGATGTTTTGCTATTTCTATTATGGAAAAATTATATCCAACTGCTATCTAGCATTTCATTGCAAAATATAGCTAAAAGTGAGAATATATGTCACCAACTGGAGTGCAAACCAAGCCTGGATATTTTTATCAATTGTAGATCATAAAGCACCAAAGTGCAATGTATTCTTTTGACTTTTCAGAATATCGCTCTGCATTAATCACTTATCTGGACCACCTCTGAACATTCACTTTTTTACACAGCACTTATCTTTGATTGTGTATCTGTCATTTAATTAGCTTTATTTTCTATTGGATTTTATATAGCCAATCTAATCTTGCATAAAACTATCTCAGATCTTAAGACAGTCCAAATATCTGTACATTCTGTGTCTGAGACTACACACATTTTCAGACAAATTATCATTTAAATTAAGTTATTGGATTGTCAGTAGATTCATGCTAGCTATTCCAAAAAGTGGTGGAAAATCTGAAAAAAAAATATTTCAATTAAGTTCAAATTATATTGTTAACATTACTTGCTATACTTTTAATCTGATATTTCTGAAGATTGCTAATCAATATCCAACTATAAATTCAGCTTTAATAAAATTAAAGAACAACTCATTTTTTTTCTCTACTTGCCTCTGGTTTTAAATATTCTATCGGAATTTGCTACCTCTGTAATGATCTGCTGCTGACCTTGAATGACCAACTCTGTATTTGTTCACTCATGTTACCAGTTAATTGTACATGTTTCTGTATATGTGTGTGTTGCATGTGCTCGAGCCATTTATTCAAAAACATTTATTGTATTCATTCTATGAAAAATACCTGGTCCTTATCTCTAATGCGTGTACCATCCAGAATAAAAAGAGTTTATGTATATGTGATACGAATGTACACATAAAAATATAAAGAACACAACTATAGATTATATTATACATGATATAAATTCATTTACTTAAAATTTTTTAGCATCTATTTTTCAAGAGACTTTCTTGTAAACTTGGGGGTTAGAAAGACAAACAATTCTCAAAGCACATGGGAGTCATTTACTCTGGATTGAAAACAATGTATAGAGATGTTAATGGCATTTTAATTAATTCCAGAAGATAAAGTAAATTTTTCCAGAAAATAAAATGATAAGACAATAATTCGGGCAAATGGAAAGATATAAGCAGTACAAAAAAATGGAAAAGGCATAATAACCTGAATTTTGACAGATTACAGAAATAATAATAGGTAAAAGTTGCAAATGAATTGTGTGGGATTCACAGTCAAATCATTATTGCCAGAATAACATTTTCAAAGGAGCACAAGAAAGCAAGGACATTTTAAGTTATTAACCCATGAATCACAGAATGGAGGTAGAGAAAAGAGAAAGTTAGATTTTGCTAAAGAGTAAAGACAGCAGGCTTATTCCAAGGAGTATAAATGGGCATAGGAAGGGCTAAGTCTTGAAAAAGAAATAGAATTAAATAGTGAAACAAGTTATGGAAAGCTCATGTACATTTATAAGATATATGGTCATATTCCTTACATAAAAGGAGGCCCGACAATTCAAAGAGAAAGAAAAAACAAATGTTGAAACATAATCAGTAAAATAAAATAAATAATAAAATATTACTATGTTGAACATTATCAGTAAATGCAAGTTACATTATAAAATATAAATATAAAATATAAAATGTCTATTTTTTAAGAGACTTTATTCTAAACTTGGGGGTTAAAAAGACAAACAATTCTCAAAGAACATGGGAGTCATTTACTCTGGATTGAAAAAAACATATAGAGATGTTAATGGCATTTTAATTAAAAATGTTGAATACAAGGCCACACCATTCGCCCCCTGTAGGAACACCAAATTTAACAACTATCTACAAACAAATAAAGTATCTTCATAAGAACCAAAAATCCATGATGTATATGTGCCACATTTCCTTAATCCAGTCTGTCACTGATGGACATTTGGGTTGATTCCAAGTCTTTGCTATTGTGAATAGTGCCGCAATGAACATACGTGGGCATGTGTCTTTATAGCAGCATGATTTATAATCCTTTGGGTATATCCCCAGTAATAGGATGGCTGGGTCATATGGTACTTCTAGTTCTAGATCCTTGAGGAATCGCCATACTGTTTTCCATAATGGTTGAACTAGTTTACAATCCCACCAACAGTGTAAAAGTGTTCCTATTTCTCCACATCCTCTCCAGCACCTGTTGTTTCCTGACTTTTTAATGATTGCCATTCTAACTGGTGTGAGATGGTATCTCATTGTGGTTTTGATTTGCATTGCTCTGATGGCCAGTGATAATGAACATGTTTTCATGTGTTTGTTGGCTGTATGCGTGTCTTCTTTTGAGAAATGTCTGTTCACATCCTTTACCCACTTTTTGATGAGGTTGTTTGTTTTTTTCTTGTAAATTTGTTTGAGTTCTTTGTAGGTTCTGGTATGCAGCCATAAAAAAGGATGAGTTTGTGTCCTTTGTAGGGACATGGATGCAGCTGGAAACCATCATTCTCAGCAAACTATCGCAAGAACAGAAAACCAAACTCCTCATGTTCTCACTCATAAGTGGGAACTGAACAATGAGATCACTTGGACTCGGGAAGGGGAACATCACACAGTGGGACCTATTATGGGGAGCAAGGATGGGGGAGGGATTCATTGGGAGTTATACCTGATGTAAATGATGAGTTGATGAGTGCTGACGAGTTGATGGGTGCAGCACACCAACATGGCACAAATATACATATGTAACAAACCTGCATGTTGTGCACATGTACCCTAGAACTTAAAGTATTAAAAAAACAAACAAACAAACAAACAAAAAAAACCGAAAAAACAAAAATGCAGGTTTTAACTGCATATTGTTGAAAAAGGCACTAACGAGGGTAGAAAAGACAGTCTTAAATTGCTGATGTCACTCCCCCATTGCCTGGCAGCAGCCCAAGAAATAATCTATGCACTTGGAAGAGGGAAAGCACAGCAATTGTGAGACATTGCGTTGAACTCAGTGATGCCCTGTCACAGCAGAAAGCAAAACTGTGCTGAACTCAGTTAAAGTCAGTCCATGGAGTATTTACATCAGCCATAGTCAGAGGGGAACTGTCCATACCAGCAGTTGTAATTTGAGTTCTAGTAAGCCTCACCGACACAGCTAGAGTGGTTGGGGGCCCCACATAAACTTGAAAGGCAGTTTAGGCCATAAGGATAGAAGCTTGTAGGTGAGTCCTTGTGCTGAATTGGGCTCAGAGCCAGTGGACTTGAAGAGCATGGGACCTGCTGAGACACCGGCTGAGGCAGCTAAGGCAATGCTTGTGTCACCCCTTTCCCAAACCCAGGATCCAAAAAAATACCCCTTCCTTCCACATGAGAAGAGGAGAGGGAAAGCACATTGTCTTGTCACTTGGATACCAGCTCAGCCAAAGTAGGTCAGGGCACCAGTCTAAGTCATGAGGCCCCCTTCCCAGGTCCATGCTCCTGGAAGACATTTCTAGAAACACCCCGGGCTGGAAGGGAATCCGCTGCCTTGAATGGAAGGATAAAGCCCTGAAAGGACCCATTACATGCTGACAAAAGAGCCCTTGGTCCCTGAATAACCAGCAGCAATATACAAGTAGTACCTCATGAGCCTTGGGTAAGACTCTGAGACTTGCTGCCTTCAGGTGAGACTCAGCACATTCCCAGCTATAATGGATACTGGGAGACACTACCTTCTGCCTGAGAAAGGTGGAGGGAAAAGTAAAGGGGACTTTGTCTTTCACCTTAGGTACTAGCTCAGACACAGGAGTATAGAGCAGCAAGCAGGCACTTGGGGTCCTCAGTTTTAGGCCTTGGTTCATGAAATGCATTTCTGGATGAATGCTGGCACAAAGAGGAGCCCACTGTCCTGAAGGGTGAGTCACAGGCAAGGCAATATTCACAAGCTGACTGAAGAGCCCTTGGACCTTAAGAAAACATTGAGAATAGCCTTGCAGTATTCCCCATGGGCCTGTGGTGATAGTGACCACTAGATAAGGCTCCTCTGCTTGTGGAAAAAGAAAGGAAGAGTGGGAAGGACTGTATCTCATGGTTTCAGTCCCAGCTAAGTTACAGTGCAAGAGTATACCAGATAGACTCCTAAGGTTTTTGACTCCAGGCTTTGGCTCAAGAATGGCACATATGGACTCTCTTGGGACCTGAAAGAACTCACCACTCTGAAGTGAAGGACATAAGCCTTGCTGGCTTCAACACCTGCTGATTACAGATCCTCAGGGTCTTGAGCTTTGCTGGGCTTGAGATGCTCCCTAATGCAGATGTGGTTTAGATCACAACACCCAAGTCCTTTTGCATATCTGGAAAGTCCTCCCAAGAAGGATGGGTGCAACCAAGACCAGGTTATGAAGACTACAATAAATACCTAACTCTTCAATGCCCAGACACAGACAAACACCTACAAGCATCAAGACCATCCAAAACAAAACAAAACAAAACAAAAACCTGACTCACCAAATGAACTAAATAAGACACCAGGGACCAATCCTGGAGAAACAGATATATGACCTTACAGACAGAGAATTCAAAATAGCTGTTTTAAGAAAACTCCAAAACATTGAAGGTAATACAGAGAAGGGATTCACAATTTTATCACATAAATATAACAAAAAGATTGAAATAATTAAAAAGAATCAAGCAGAAAGTCTGGAGTTGAAAAATGCAACTGATATACTGAAGAATGCATTTGAGTCCTTTAATAGCAGAATTGATCAAACTGAAGAAAGTATTAGTGAGTTTGAAGACAAGCTATTTGAAAATACACAGAGGAGACAAAAAAAAAATAAAAAAAAGAATGAAGCATGCCTACAGGATCTAGAAAAATGGTCTCAAAAAGGCAAATCTAAGAGTTATTGGCCTTAATAAGAAGCAGAGAAAGAGATAAGGCTAGAAAGTTTATTCAAAGGAAAAATAACAGAGAACTTCCTAAGCCTAGGAAAACATACCAATATTCAAGTAAAAGAAGGTTATAGAATACCAAGCAAATTTAATCCAAACAAGATTACCTCAGGGCATTTAATAATCAAACTTTCAAAGATCAAAACAAAAACAAAAACAAAACAAAACAAAACGGAGCTTAAAAACAGCAAGAGAAAGGAAACAAATAACATGCAATGGAGCTGCAATTTGTGCTGCAGCAGACTTTTCAGTTCAAATCTTACAGATCAGTAGAAAGTGGCATGACATATTTAAAATGCTGATGGAAAAAATTTTTATCCTAAAATAGTATATTCAGGACCCTTCAAACATGATTAATAAATAAAGACTTTCCCAGACAAACAAAACTTGAGGGATTTCATCAACACCAGACTTTTCCTACAAGAAATGCTAAAAGGAGCACTTCAATCAAAAAGAAAAGAATGTTAATGAGCAATAAGAAATTATCTGAAGGTGTAAAACTCGTCAATGATAAGCACACACCAAAATACAGAGGAAAATACAGGTTTATAACACCTTAACTGTTGTGTGTTCCCATACCTTAAGTGGAAATACTAAAAGATGAACCAACCAAAAATAATAACTACCACAACTTTTCAAGATATAGAAAGTACAATAAGATATAAAAAGACACAAGAAAAAGTTAAAAAGTGAGGAGACAAAGTTAAAGTGTAGAGTTTTTATTAGTTTTCTTTTTGCTTGTTTATGTAAATGGTGTTAAGTTGTTACCAGCTTAAAATAATGGGTTATATGATGGTATCTGCAAGCCTCATGGCACCATTAAATCAAAACACATGCAACAGACACATAAAAAAAATAAAAATTAAAAGCAAGACATTAAATCATGCCAGCAGTGAAAATCACCTTCACCAAAAGAAAGACAGAAAGGAAGGAAATAAGGAAAAGAAGACCACAAGACAACTAGACAGCAACTAACAAAATGGTAGAAATAGATTCTTACTTATCAGTAATAATAATTAATGTAAATGAACTAAAACTGTCCAATAAAAGACATAGACTGACCAAATAGATTTAAAACAAAACAAAACAAAAATCCCCAAAAGACTCAATGATTTGTTGTCTACAAAAAACACACTTCACCTATAAGGACAGACATAAACTGAAAAGAAAGGGATAGAAAACAATATTCCATGCCCATTGAAACCAAAAGGGAGAAGAAGTCACATATATCAGACAAAATACATTACAAGACAAAAAGTATAAGAAGAGACAAGGTCACCAAATAGTGATCAAATGACCAATTCAGCAAGAGGATATAATAATTGTTAAAATATATGCATCCAACACTGGAGCACTTAGCTATAAATATAAGAGCTAGAGAGAGACAGACCCCAATGAAATAATGGCTGGAGACTTCAACACTCCACTTTCAGCACTGAACAGGTTTTTCAGAGAGAAAATTAACAAAGAACTTAATCTGCCATATAAAACAAAGGAACCTAATAGGCATTTACAGAACACCTTATCCAGTTGCTACAGAACACACATTCTTTCCCTAAGCAAATGAATCATTCTTGAAGGTAGTCTGTATGTTAGGTCACAAAACAAGTTTTAAAACAGTAAAAAATAAATAAATAAATAAAAATAAAAAATAAAAAAAATAAAAAAATTAAATAATAATAAAAGTATTCTCTGAACACAATTGAATAAAACTAGAAATTAATAGCGAGGAATTTGGGAAATTATATAAATACAGGAGAATTAAAACATGTGCTCCTGAATAACCAGTGGGTCAATGAATAAATTAAGAAGAAAATTGCAAATTTTCTTGAAGCAAATGATAATGGAAATACAACATACCAACACCTACGGGATATAGCAAGTAATACAAAGAGAAAAGTTTATAGCTATAAGTGTCTTTATTAAAAAAGAAAAAAACATTCAAATAAAAAACCTAGGGACACATCTTAAATAAGCAGAAAAGCAAAAAGCAAACCAAACCCACAATTAGTAGAAGAAAAGAAATAATAAAAGTCAGAGTAGAAATAAATTGGAAATGAAGAAAACAATACAAAAGATCAATGAAATACAAAATTGGTTTTTGAAAAGATAAACAAATTTGACATTAGTGTCTACTGTGAGTAATTATATGACAAGAAATTGGAAAATCTAGAAGAAATGAATACATTCCTAGACACATACAACCTACCAGGATAGAACAATAAAGATATCTAAAATCTGAGCAGACCAATAACAAGTACAAGATCAAAATGGTAATAAAAAGTCTCTCAGCAGAGTAAGGGGGGCAATGGCAGACAAGAGGAAAGAATAACTTGCAGCTTCGACTCAGATGGACAGAACAGCATGTGGAAACTCATATCATGAAATTTTGCTCTAAGACCTAATTCAGGAATATACCAGTAAAGCTGAGAGAATCCACAAATCTTTTGAAGCAAGTGGATAGATGCTGCAGGCTCCAGGAGACAGCCAAAAAACTGAGTACCAAATGTATGAATGTGTGCAAAGGGGATCATTTGCCCCTTAAACACACATCCTCATTAGGGAACCTGAAGGTCTAGATAATAGAAGAAGGATTTGACCTTACCTGGAGCTGAAACAAACTTAGAAAGCTAAGCAAAATGCAGGGGTGGAGGAAGTAACAGGAAGAACCCTATGGGCTCTCTCCATCCCAAGGGAAGCCATTTCAACTTTGTCTCACAGGGGTCATTGGGGAGAGCTGCCAGTGAAATTGGGGAAAAACTTCAGGGATAAGAAAACTTCCAGTTAAACTTTGCAACAATTTTGACAGTGTGAAGTTTCCTGGACAGAACATGAGGAGAGGGAAAACCAGGAGTGCAGACACAGGACAGAAATTGTAGCAGATAAGGAGGCGTGAAACCTGAAAGCCCTGCTTGCTTTCTCAGCTGGTTGGCCTGTAGCCTGGGCCAAGTTCTCAGCCTGCTCACCTGCTGTCTGGAAATAAATTCAATACTGTTGAGGGGGCAGAATGGGAGCGAGAATGGCCTTTAGGGATGTGTGTGAGCTAGGTGAGGCCTGTAACTGCTGAATTTTCCCCACTTCCCTGACAAACTGCATGATGCAGCAGAGGCAACCATAATCACCCTGAAAACACAACTCTGTTGGCCTGAGAACCAGACCTTCATCTCCCACAGCAGCTGAAGTAAGCCCCACCTAAGGACAGCCTGAGCTCAGACATGCCTAACCCTGATCCCACCTGATGGTTTTCTCTACCCATGCTGGTAGTCGAAGATAAAGAACATAATGTCTTGGGAGATCCATGGCCCTGCCCACCACATGAAAAACTTATCCAAAATCGAGCAGAAGTAGCTATTCTTTTATCACACAAAGCAAACTTTAAAGCAACAGCAGTTAAAAAAGACTAAGAGGGACATTATGTAATGATAAAAAGACTTGTCCAACAGGAAAATATCAAAATCCTGAATATATATGAATCTAATGCTGGAACTCCCAAATATATAAAACAATTATTACTAGATCTTGGGCAAACTTGTATCCCTCCTTCACTACTGCAGCTGATGCTCTCTTAAAAGTGCCACCTCCTGGCTGGAGGCCAATCAACAAAAACTGGTGCAATAAACAAAAATACAACCAAGGACCTTCACAGAATCCATTTCACTCCTCTGCTACCTCCACTGGAGCAGTTATTGGTTTCCATGCCTGGGAGACCTGAAGACAGATCACATCACAAGTATTTTTGCAGACACTCCCCAGTACCAGCCCAGAGTCCACTAACTCTGCTGGGTGGCTAGATCCAGAAGAGAAATAACAATCACTGCAGTTTGGCAGCCCCCCCCCCCCCAGGAAGCCACATCCCTGAGCACCCACATCGAGAAGGCCTCACGTGGGATGAAATACTCTAAACAGCAGCCATTGAGTTCAAGGTCTTTCCTCTGACATAGTCCACTCAAATGAGAAGGAGCCAGAAAAACAATTCTGGTAATATGACAAAATGGTTTTTTAACACTCCCAAAATATTACAATAGCTCACCACCAATGTATCCAAATCAATAATAAATCCCTGAATTGCCAGAAAAAAGAATTCTGAAGGTCAATTATTAAGCTACTCAAGGAGGCACCAGAGAAAGGTGGACACCAACTCGAAGAAATTTTTTAAATGTTACAGGATATGGATGAAAAAATCTCCAGAGAAATAGATAGCATAAATATAAAACTATCACAACTTCTGAAAATGAAGAACATGTTTAAAAAAATGCAAAATACAATGGAAAATCTCAGCAATAGAATTGAACAAGTAGAATAAAGAACTTTAGAGCTCGAAGACAAGGTTTTCAAATTAACCAAATTCAACAAACACAAAAAAAAAAGAATTAAAAAAAATAATCAAAGCCTCCAAGAAGTTTGGGATTATGTTAAACAACCAAATAGAAAAATAATTGCTATTCCCAAGGAAGAAGAGAAATCTAAAAGTTTGGAAAATTTATTTGAAGGAATAATTGAGGAAATCTTCCCTGGCCTTGCTAGAGATCTAGACATTCACATACAAGAACTCAAAGAATACCTGGAAAATTTATTGCAAAAAGATCATCACCTAGGCACATAGTCATCAGACTATCTAAAGTCAAGACAAAAGAGAATTTTAAGAGTTGTGAGGCAAAAGCCTCAGGTAATCTAGAAAGCAAAACAGCAGATTTCTTAGCAGAAACCCAACAAGCTATATGGGATTGGGGTCCTAGCTTTAGCCTCCTTAAACAAAACAATTATCAACCAAGAATTTTCTATCCAGTAAAACTAAGCTTTTTCATAAATGCAGAAAAGATACAGTATTTTTCATACAAACAAATGCTTAGAGAATTTGCCCCTAGCAAGCCAGCACTACAAGAACTGCTAGAAGGAGCTCTAAATCTTGAAACAAATCCTCAAAATACACCAAAATAGAACCTCCTTAAAGCATAAATCTCAAAGGACCTCTAAAACAACAACATGATGAAAAAAAAAAAACAAAAAACAAGGTAGCCTGATGAATAGAATACTACTTCACATCGCTGAATGTAAATGGCCTAAATGCTCCACTTAAAAGATACAGAAAGGAAGAATGGATAAAAATTCACCAAACAAGTACCTGCTGTCTTCAAGACATGCACCTAAAATATAAGGACTCTCATAAACTTAAGGGATGGAAAAAGATGTTTTATGCAAATGAATACCAAAATCGAGCAGAAGTAGCTATTCTTATATCAGACACAACAAACTTTAAAGCAACAGCAGTTAAAAAAGACTAAAAGGGACATTATGTAATGACAAAAAGACGTCCAACAGGAAAACATCAAAATCCCAAATATATATGCATCTAACACTGGAATTCCCAAATATGCAAAACAATTATGACTAGACCTAAGAAATGAGACAGCAACACAATGGACTTCAATACTCCACTGACAGCACTAGACAAGTCATCAAGAGAGAAAATCAACAAAGAAACAATGGACTTAAACTATACCATAAAACAATTGCGCTTAACAGATATTTACAGAACATTCTACCCAACAACTTCAGAATATATGTTCTATTCACCAAAACAGAACATTCTCCAAGATAGACTATATGATAGGCTACATAACAAGCCTCAATAAATTTTTTAAAAATTGAAATGATATCAAGTACCCTCTCAGGCTACAGTGGAATAAAATTGGAAATCAACTCTCCATAATCATGCAAATACATGAAAATTAAATAACCTGCTCATGAACAATTATTGAGTCAACAATATAATCAAGATGGAAATTAAATCTTCTTTGAACTGAATAATAATAGTGACACAACCTATCAAAACCTCTGGGACACAGCAAAGACAATGCAAAGAAGAAAGTTCATAGCATTAAATGCCTACATCAAAAAGCCTGAAAGGGCACAGAAAGAAAATCTAAGGTCACACCTCATGGAACTGAAGAAACAAGAAAAAACTAAACCCAAACCCAGCAGAAGAAAATAAATAACAAAGATCAGAGCAGAACTAAGTGAAATTGAAACAGAAAACATTTTGAAAGATAAATTAAACAAGGAGGTGGCTTTTTGAAAAGATAAACAAAATCAATAGACTATTAGTGAGATTAATCAAGAAAAGAAGAGAGAAGATTCAAATAAGTTCAACTAGAAACAAAACAGGAGATATTACAATTGATGCCATAAAAATGTCAAAGATCATTCAAGCCTACTACAAACACCTTTATACACATAAATAAGAAAACCTAGAAAAGATGTATAAATTTCTGCAAATATACAACCCTCCTAGTAAAACCAGGAATAAATAGAAACTCTGAATACACCAATAGTAAGTAGAAAAATTGAAATGGTAATTTAAAAAAATGCCAACAACAAAAAAAGTTCAGGACCAGATGGATTCACAGCTGAATTCTGTCAGACATTCAAAGAATAATTTGTACTAATCCTATTGACACTAATCCAAAAGAGAGAAAAAGAGGGAATCTCCCTAAGTCATTCTATAAAGCCAGTATCACCCTAATACCCAAACCAAGAAAGCACATAACAACATCAACAAAATCTACAAACTAATATCCCTGATGAACATAGGTGCAAAAATCCTGAATAAAACACTAGCGAACTGAATTCAACAATGTATCACAAAGATAATCTATCATGATCAAGTCGATTTCATACCAGGGATGCAGGGATGACTTAACATATGTAAATCAATAAATGTGATACATCACATAAACAGAATTATAAACAAAAATCTCATGATCATCTCAATAGATTCAGAGAAAGCATTTGATACAATCCAGCAACAATTTATGATTAAAATACTCAGTAAAATCAGCAAGAAGGGACATAACTTAAGGTAATAAAAGCCATCTATGACAAACCCACAGCCAACATTATACTGAATGGGGAAATTTTGAAAGCATTTCCCATGAGAATTGGATCAAGAAAAGGATGCCCACTTTCACTACTTCTGTTCAACATAGTACTGGAAGTCATAGCCTCAGCAGACAAGAGAAAGAAATAAATGGCATCCAAATCGGTAAAGAGAAAGCCAAACTGTCGCTGTTTGCTGACAATATGATCATATACCGAGAAAACCATGAAGACTCTTCCATAAAGCTCCTAGAACTGATAAATGTATTCAGCAAAGCTTTAGAATACAAAATTCATGAACACAAATCAACAACACTGCTATATACCAAGAGTGACCAAACTGAGAATCAAATCAAGAATGCAATCCCTTTTATGATAGCTGTGAAAATAAAATAAAATAAAATAAAGTAAAATACATAGAAACATACTTAACCAAGAAGGTGAAAGGCTTCTAGAATTAAAACTAGAAAACACTGCTGAAATAAATTATAGATGACACAAACAAATGGCAACACATTCATGTTCATGAACGGATAGAAACTATTGTGAAAATAACCATCCTGCCAAAATCAATCTACAAATTAAATGTAATTCCCATCAAAATACTACCATCATTTTTGACAGGACTAGTAAAAACAATCCTAAATTTATATGGAAGCAAAAAAGAGCCTGCATATCCAAAGTAAGACTAAACAAAAAGAACAAACCTGGAGGCATTACATTACCAGACTTCAAACTACTCTATAAGGCCATAGTCACCAAATTTGGTACTGGCATAAAAAATAGGCACATAGACCAATGGAAGAGAATAGAGAACCCAGAAATAAAGCCAAATACTTACAGCCAGCTGATCTTTAACAAACAAAACCCAGCAATCCCATTACTGGGTGTATACCCAAAGGATTATAAATCATTCTACTATAAAGACACATGCACATGTGTGTTTATTGAGCACTGTTCACAATAGTAAAGACTTGGAACCAACCCAAATGCCTACCAATGATAGACTGGATAAAGAAAATGTGGCACATGTACACCATGGAACACCATGCAGCCATAAAATAAAGCAAACTAAAATGTAAAGTGGAGAAACGACACCTTACTCAACAAATGGTGCTGAGATAATTTGCAAGCCTTCTTCTACAATTGACATGTAGAGGAAGGAAACTGGACTCTCACCTTATACAAAAATCAACTTGAGATGAATCAAATACTTAAATCCAAGACCTGAAACTATAAAAATTCTAGAAGATAACACCAGAAAAAACCTTCTAGATATTGGCTTAGGCAAAGACTTCATTACCAAGAACCCAAAAGCAAATGCAACAGAACCAAGATAAATAGGTGGGACTTAATTAAATTAAAAATCTTCTGCACAGCAAAAGAAACAATCAGTAGAGTAAACAGAAAACCCAAAGAGTGAGAGAAAATCTTCCTAATCTATACACCTGACAAAGAACTAATATCCAGAATCTACAAAGAACTCAAACAAATCAGCAAGAAAATAAACAATCTCATCAAAAAGTGGACTAACGACATGAATAAAGAATTCTCATAAGAAGATATACAAATGGTCATAAAACATATGAAAAAATGCTCAACATCACTAATGATCAGAAAAATGCAAATCAAAACCACAATGCAATACCACCTTACTCCTGCAAGAATGACCATAATCAGAAAATAGTGGATGTTGGCTTGGATCTGGTGAAAAGGAAACATTTTTACACTGCTGGTGTGAATGTAAGCTAGTACAACCACTACGACAGTGTGGAGATTCCTTAAAAGACTAAAAGCAGATCTACCATTTGATCTAGCAATCCTACTACTGGGTGTCTACTCAGAGGAAAAAAAAGTCATTATATGAAAAAGATACTTGCACATGAATGTTTATAGCAGCACAACTTGAAACTGCAAAATTATGGAACCAGTCCAAATGCACATCAACCTACAAGTGGATAAAGGAAATGTGAGACATGTATATATATGTGAAAATTTGAGATATGTGCATGTGTGTGTGTCTGTGTGTATGTATATCTCAACATATCATGGAGTGCTCCTCAGACACACACACACACACACACACACACACACACACACACACACACAACAATGGCATTTGCAGAAACCTGGATGGATTTCGAGACCATTATTCTAAGTGAAGTAACTTGGAACTGGAAAACCAAATATTATATGTTTTCTTTCATAGTAGAAGCTAAGCTATGCAGATGAAAAGGCATACGAATAATACAATGGACTTTGGGGACTCAGGGGAAAGGGTGGGAGGGGGATGAGGGATAAAAGACTATACATTGGGTACAGTGTACACTGCTCAGGTGTTAGATGCAACAGAATCCCAGAAATCACCACTAAAGTAGTTATTCAAGTAACCAAACACCACCTGTTCCCCCAAAACCTATTAAAATAAAAAAATTAAAAAATAAAGAAAGACAAGAAAACAAAGAGAAAGAAATAGTATTGATGTTGAATTCTATCTCATTCTAATAGTAAGTTATACTTATTTAAAAATACATAATCTAATCAGAACCAAAACCTACTTATTTTATTAATAAATACATTTGCCACAACATTTTGTTTTAAAATTAATAAATGTAATTATTTGGAATTTACAAACAAAAAAAAGGACTCCCAGAAACAAGCCTGGGACCTGATGGCTTTACAGTTGAATTCCACCAAACGTTTAAAAACAAACTAATATCAACCCTACTCAAGTCATTCTGAAAAATAAAGGACATACTTCCAAACACATTCTACAAAGTAAGTATTACCCTGATACCAAAACCAGAGGAAGATGTAAAAAAAATTATAAGCCAATATTACTGATGAATATTGATACAAAAATCCTAAACAAAACATTAGCAAACTTAATTCAACAATACATTAAAAAGATAATTTATCATGACCAACTATCATTTACCTCAGGTATGCCAAGATGGTTCAAATCAATCAATGTGATGCCTTATATCAACAATATGAAAGATAAAAAACATATGATCATTTCAATTGATGCTGAAAAGGCATTTAGTAAAATTCTACATCTCTTCATGATAAAAACCCTTAAAAACTGAGTATAGAAGTATACCATAACAAAATAAAAGCTATACATGACAGACTCATAGCTAACTTTACACACAATGGGAAAATATGGAAGGGCTTTCCTCTAAGATCTGGAAAATGACAAGGATTCCCACGGTCACCACTGTTATTCGACACAGAAGTGGAAGTCCTAGCAACAGCAATCACACAAAAGAAAAATAACAAAAAAGATCCTAACTGAAAAGAAGAAAGTCAAATTATTTTTATTTGCAGATAATATTATCTTATATTTGGAGAAACCTAAAGATTCCACCAAAAAGTGATGAGAATTGACAAACAAAGTCAGTAAAGTTGTAGGATACAAAATCAACATATGAAAGTCAGTAACATTTCTATATGCTAGCAGAAAACAATCTGAAAAAGAAATCAAGAAAGTAATTCCGTTTACAATAGGCAATAGGCACAAATAAACAAAATACATAGGAATTAACTTAAGGTAAGAAGCAAATGATCTCTACAATGAAAACTGTAAAACATCAGTACAAAAAGTTGAAGTGGTCACCAAGAAAGAAAGAAAGGAAGGAAGGAAGGAAGGAAGAAAGAAAGAAAGAAAGAAAGAAAGAAAGAAAGAAAGAAAGAAAGAAAGAAAGAAAGAAAGAAAGAAAGAAAGAAAGAAAGGAAGGAAGGAAGGAAGGAAGGAAGGAAGGAAGGAAAGAAAGAAAGAAAGAAAGAAAGAAAGAAAGAAAGAAAGAAAGAAAGAAAGAAAGGAAGGAAGGAAGGAAGGAAGGAAGGAAGATATTCCATGTTCATGAATTCAAAGAATCAATATATTGTTAAAATATCCCTACTACCTGAAACAGTCTACAGATTTAATGTAATTTCTATTAAAATACCAGTGGCATTGCTTATATAACTAGAAAAAAACAATTCTAAAGTTTATAAGGAACCAGAAAAGGCCCAGAATAACAAAAGCTACCCTAAGCAAAAAGCACAAAACTGGAAGATTCACATTACCTGACTTTAAATTATACTACAGAGCTATAGTAATCAAAACAGCATGGTACTGGGATTTTAAAAAGTCACATAGATCAGTGGAACAGCATACAGAACACAAAGATAAATCCATACATGCACAGTTACATAGTGATCTCATTTTTGACAAAGGTGCTAAGAACATACATTGGGGAAAGACAGTCTGTTCAAGAAATATTTCTGGGAAAACTGGATATCCATAAGCCAATGAATAAAACTGGACTCCTATTTCTTGCCATATAAAAAAATCATATTCACATGTATTAAAGACTTACATTGAAGACCTGCAACTATAAAACTACTACAAGAAAACATTGGGAAAATGCTCCAGGACATCAGTCTGGGCAAACATTTTATTCAGCAATACCCCACAAGCACAGACAACCAAAGCATAAATGAACAAATGGAATCACATCAAGTTAAAAAGCTTCTGCACAGCAGAGGAAACAATCAACAAAGTCAAGAGACAACTCATAGAATGAGAGAAAAATATTGGCAAATTATCCATCTGAGAAGGGATTAATATCCAGAATATATAAGGAGCTCAAATAACTCTATAGGAAAACATCTAATAATCTGGTCAAAAATTGGGCCAAATATCTCAATAGTCATTTCTCAAAAGAAGATATTCAAAATGACAAACACGTATAAGCAAAGGTGCTCGACATCACTGATCATCAGAGGAATGAAAATCAAATCAAAACTACAATGAGGTATTAAAATGGCTTATACTCAAAAGACAGACAATAACAAATGCTGGCAAGGATATGGAGGAAAGGGAACTTCTGTACAATGTTGGTGGGAATGTAAATTAGTACAACTACTATAGAGAGCAGTTTGAAGATTCCTCAAAAAAGTAAAAATAGAGCTACAATATCATCCAGCAATCCCACTGCTGGGTATATACCCAAAAGAAAGAAAATCAGTATATTAAAAAGATATCTGCGCTCCCATGTTTGTTGCAGCACAGTTCATAATAAGTAAGATTTGGAAGCAATCTAAATGTCCATTAACAGACGAATGGATAAAGAAAATTGTGGTACACATATGCAATGGAGTACTCTTCAGCCACAAGAAAGAATGAGTTCTAGTCATTTGCAGCAACATGAGTGGAATTGGAGATCACTATGTTAAGTGCAAAAAGCCAGGAACAGAAAGCCAAACTTTGCATGTTCTCACTTATTTTGGGGAACTAAAAGTCAAAACAATTGAATTCATAGGGATAGAGAGGAGAAGGATGGTTACCAGAGGCTGGGAAGGGTAGTGGAAGCTGGGGGAAAAGTGGGGATGGTGAATGAGTACAAAAAATATTAGGAAATAATAAATAAGACCTAGTATTTACTAGCACAAGAGGATGACTACAGTAAAAAATAATTTAATTATATATTACAATTAAAAGGGTATAATTGGATTGTTTGTAACACAAAGAATACATGCTTGAAGTGATGAATACCCCTTTTACCGTGTTGTGATTATTTCACATTGCATGCCTGTATCAAAATATCTCATGTAAGCCATAAATATATACATCTAATATGTTACCAGAAATTTTTTAAAGAAATAAAAAAAATTTATCATTTAATTTGTATATATTTGAGAATATTTGAATACATATATCTGCTAAAAATATGGTACAATAATACAATTTAATGTTTTTTTGGAAGGCAACTCAGAATTAAATATTTTTTACCTTAAAATGTTCCTACCCTTTATGTTAGTAATTATGGTTACATGACAACAACTTTAAGAAGCAATCAGATTTACTTATACACTTAAGTCAAACACTTGTACACTATGATATTTATTAAGCTTCATTCATTTTTACAGGGAAATTGGAAAATAGAAATAAATATCTTAAGGACATGATAACAATTAGTTAAATATGGTATACCTATTTATGGGACTGTTATATAGAATAAACTATTGTATCAAATTTGAAATATTTTATAAATTTTTTATTTATGTGACCATATGTGAAATACAAAAAAAGCAGGGTACAAAAATGTAAACACAGCATTATTTTAAGCTAAGTATATATGTATTATATTAGTTTATACCACATTATACATTTATTCCAAGTTGCCCCTGCTGAGGACAATGGTTTAAAGAAGCCATGATCCAACATAAGCCCAGCTCTTGCAGACACCACAGTCCTATGCTATACACTTATGTTAAAAGTAGTTATTTATAATTAAGAACATGTCATGTTTGGAGTTCTGTTCCTGTGTTAGTTTCTTGAGGATAACGGTTTCCAGCTCTATCTTTGTCCTTGCAAAGGACATGATCTTGTTCCTTTTTATGGCTGCACAGTATTTCGTGGGGAGCTGAACCATATGAACACACAGACACAGGTAGTGAAACAACACACTGGGGCCTGTCATGAGGGGGTGAGGGGAGGGAAAGCATCAGGAAGAGTAGCTGGGCTTAATACTTAGGTAATGGGTTGAATTGGTAGGTGCAGCAAATCACTATGACGCATGTTTACCTATGTAACAAACCTACACATCCTACACGTGTACTCTGGAAATTAAATTTTTTAAATATATAAAAATTTAAAAATTAAAAATTAGTAAATAAAATTGAATATTAAAAGGAGGTTATTCATTGATGATAGAAATATGTGCCTTCTATATTGATGGACTTTCTTAATTTTATAAATGTAGTATATACTATTTCTAAAGAAACAATCACTTTTAAGACAAACATAGAAAACATGTCAGAGAGCACTGTTGCAGTTGGATTTTTGCTTCAGTAATAAATAATGCAGGATACTGGAAAGCAGACAAGGAAACACCAATGGAAATAGCCTTGGGTTTGTTGATGAAACTTCACCATGGAACACCATTTCATGTTACCTCTCTAAAGTTGTCCTTCCAATTGATGAGTAGCATGTAGCTTGGGCTATTTTGTATTAGAGAGCTGGGTTTATGATGGACTCTAGCTTCTTTAAATCATCATCCCCAGTCAGGGCAGCTAGGAATGAATATGTAACAAACATAAACTGGTATAAAAGAATACTGTCAATGTAGAATTTTACTTGAGCCTTGTGATTCTGGAAAACAGCAAAGGTTAAGAATGTTTTCCCTATTTCACTACTCCTTATCCCTCTATTGAAATAATTATTTCCCCACTCTTGGAATAATTCTTTCAAATAATGTCTTTACTAAGTTTTAGTTGGGTTTGTTTTCTGTGTGACGACAGGATTGAAAAATAATTGTTACTCAAGGAGTTAACTACAAATTGTTATATTTATTCCTTTCAGCTATTTAATTTCAACATTTGCTCCAAAATACTAATTTCTCCTTAAATATGTTTTACTTAAAGCTTTTGAAATTTGGTTAAAACAATAACTGACAAACAATCAGTACTTTATGTTTTCAAATTTACTCTCTATACATACATTGTTTTAAAAATTAGAGAAAGTAAAAAAATAGCAAATTGATTTACCATTTAAATTTCCATCATAAAAGTAAAATACAAGTTAGTATTTCACATAGTTTGGCTGTGTCCTCACCCAACTCTCATACTGATTTTTAGTTACCGTAATCCCCATATGTCAGGGAAGGGACCCGGTGGAGATAATTGAATCATGGGGGCGATTTCCTCCATCCTGTTCTCATGATAGCGAGTTAGTTCTCACTAGGTTTGATAATTCTATGAAGGGCAGTTCCCCTGCACACAGTCTTTTGCTTGCCACCATGTAAGCTGTGCCTTTGCTTCTCTTTTGCCTTCTGCAATGATTGTGAGGCCTCCCTGGCCATGTGGAACTGTAAGTCCATTAAACTTCTTTTACTTGGAACTGTAAGTCCGTTAAACTTCTTCTATGTGGAACTGTAAGTCCATTAAACTTCTTTTACTTTATAAATTACCTAGTATCAGGCATGTCTTTATTAGCAGCATGAGAATGAACTAATACAGTATTTTACAAAGTTTGCTTTGTATTCCATGGATATATGAGAAAGTAAGGAAAAAACTCTATATGGGCAAATTTTTTGATGTAAATTTTTTATTTCTTAAGATATTTGGAAATATTTAAAATTTAGAAGTTGTATGACATTCATTTGACTTTTGCCCAGATTATATACATACATACATACACACACACACACTCACACACACACACACACAGGTATATCTATATGGAAGGGAATGTGCTATAGGGAATTTTAAAAGTGAATTACACACGACTCCTGTCTTGGAGGAGCTGATACAATGTTGGCAGACTTAAACATACTTAAGCCTCTCATTATAATGGTAGGAGGAACAAGTAAACATACTACTAAATAATAGGTGTTTTGAGGCCAGTAAAGAGGCGAACAAATTTACTTATAAGAAAACTAAATGTTAAAGCTAGCTCGCAAAATGTTATCTCTCTAAGACTAAGTCTCCTCATCTGTACAATGGGTAAAATAAGATAATGAAAGTGAGGTATGAGGCACCTAATAGAGTGTGGTCCCACATTGTTACAATGTGATAGGTGTACTATTGGAATACTAAGATAAAGTGCTATAGGGCACAGTGGAAAATGCAATTAATTTTGTCTCAGAAAGCTCAATAAAGAGATTATATTAGATCTGAACCATGAAGGTTCAGATGAATATAAAGTCACCAGACAAGAAAAGTGAGGAAGAGCAACACATAAATAGTGCTGTAAAAGCACTTGTCAAACTTAAGTATGCAGATATGGCAGAGAAAGGTGGGAGGCTGTGGGAAAGTGAAGCCAGTGGAAAGGTGTACTGAACTCGGAGGTGAAGTGTCTATTATGACACATTTGGGCTTTCTTGTGTGTTGAAAATGGGAATTCACCTTATGTTAGAAAACAAATTCTGTGCTTTAGAAATGTAACCCTACCAACTTGGCAGTAGGTAGACTGAAGGAGAGAAAGGATAGAATCAGATACAGGGGTGTATTACAATTACCTGGGCAAGAGATATTTAAAACCTAGGGCAAGTCAATACTAGTAAAACACAAGGAAAAAGGAGATCAATAGGTATTTAGCAATTAAATGTAAGTAAAAAATACTTTCTAGGTATAGGTGAAAAGAGTTTAACTATTTTGTTTTGAGATGCTTTTGAAACATCCAGATGGAGACATCTTATTTGTAGTTTGTGATAAGTGAAAATATGACCTTCTGACTGCTTAGCTGCTCGGGGATAACTGAAAATTGAAAAATAAACCATGACCTGTACAATCCACCCTGACTTTCAAAGTAAATTAATCAAATGAAACCAAAATGTAATAGCTTTCATGAAATATTTATTTATTTTTTAATTTTTTTCTTGTTTATTATACTTTATGTTCTAGGGTACATGTGCACAACGTGCAGGTTTGTTATATATGTATACATGTGCCATGTTGGTGTGCTGCACCCATTAACTCATCATTTACATTAGGTATATCTCTTAGTGGTATCCCTCCCCCCTCCCCCAACCCCACAACAGGCTCTGGTGTGTGATGTTCCCGTTCCTGTGTCCAAGTGTTCTCATTGTTCAATTCCCTCCTCTGAGTGAGAACATGCAGTGTCTAGTTTTCTGTTATTGTTATAGTTTGCTGAGAATGATGGTTTCCAGCGGCATCCATGTCCCTAAAAAGGACATGAACTCATCCTTTTTTATGGCTACATAGTATTCCATGGTGTATATGGGCCACATTTTCTTAATCCAGTGTGTCACTGAGGACATTTGGGTTGATTCCAAGTCTTTGCTGTTGCGAATAGTGTGGCAATAAAGATACGTGTGCGTGTGTCTTTATAGCAGCATGATTTATAATCTTTTGGGTATATACCCAGTTATGGGATGGCTGGGTCAAATGGCATTTCTAGTTCTAGATCCTTGAGGAATTGCCACAGTCTTCCACAATGGTTGAACTAGTTTACAGTCCCACCAACAGTGTAAAAGTGTTCCTATTTCTCCACATCCTCTCCAGCACCTGTTGTTT
>NW_012098399.1:475696-499109 GCF_000951045.1 Mandrillus leucophaeus | reverse complement strand
TTGTTTCCTGACTTTTTAATGATCGTCATTCTAACAGGTGTGAGATGGCATCTCATTGTGGTTTTGATTTGCATTTCTCTGATGGCGAGTGATGATGAGCATTTTTTCGTGTGTCTGTTGGTGCATAAATGTCTTCTTTTGAGAAGTGTTTGTTCATATCCTTTGCCCACTTTTTGATGGGGTTGTTTTTTTCTTGTAAATTTATTTGAATTCTTTGTAGGTTCTGGATATTAGCCTTTTGTCAGATGAGTAGATTGCAAAAATTTTCTCCCATTCTATAGGTTGCCTGTTTACTCTGATGGTAGTTTCTTTTGCTGTGCAGAAGCTCTTTAGTTTAATTAGAACCCATTTGTCAATTTTGGCTTTTGTTGTCATTTCTTTTGGTGTTTTAGACATTAAGTCCTTGCTGATGCCTATGTCCTGAATGGTATTGCCTAGGTTTTCTTCTAGTGTTTTTATGGTTTTAGGTCTAATATTTCAGTCTCTAATCCATTTTGAATTAATTTTTTATAAGGTGTAAGGAAGGGATCCAGTTTCAGCTTTCTACTTATGGCTAGCCAGTTTTCCCAGCACCATTTATTAAATAGGGAATCCTTTCCTCATTTCTTGTTTTTGTCAGCTTTGTAGAAGATCAGATGGTTGTAGATGTGTGGTATTATTTCTTAGGACTCTGTTCTCTTCCATTGGTCTGTATCTCTGTTTTGGTACCAGTACCATGCTGTTTTGGTTACTGTAGCCTTGTAGTAGAGTTTGAAGTCAGATAGTGTGATGCCTCCAGCTTTGCTCTTTTGGCATAGGACTGTCTTGGCAATGCAGGCTCTTTTTTGGTTTCATATGAACTTTAAAGTAGTTTTTGCCAATTCTGTGAAGAAAGTCATTGGTAGCTTAATGGGGATGGCATTGAATCTACAAATTACCTTGGGCAGTATGGCCATTTTCGTGATATTGATGCTTCCTATCCATGAGCATGAAATGTTCTTCCATTTGTTTGTGTCCTCTTTTATTTCATTGAGCAGTGGTTTGTAGTTCTCCTTGAAGAGGTCCTTCACATCCCTTGTAAGTTGGATTCCTAGGTATTTTATTTCCTTGCTTTCATAAAATATTTAAACTGCTTCTTAAAAAATACCAATTCATTCAGAGCCAGATGGTCCAAAATATTCACAGACAAATTAGTCTAAAATGACTCTGTACAAATGCATGAATTCTGACCAACTGAATATAAAAATGGACAGTGGTCATGTCATGCATGACAATAGAATGTTAACTCACAAATTCTGCAGCAATCAGCCAAAATTGGTCACTGACTGCCAGTTCCCACAATTTTTGTCTGTATCTGCAAGCAGAGAAATACAACTATGTTTCCCAAACCAATCACGAACAATGTCTCACTTCCAGTTATACTGTCTCTAGCTTTCCTCTGAAAACAATATCCAATCACAGAACATCTTAAGCCTCCCCCTTCCTATTTTCAAAAGTTTTAAAAAATTCCTTCCCATTTCCCTGTCTGTCTCTGAGTCTCCTCAAAACTCAAGTGGTGGTTACTGACTCCCTTGTTATAACAGGAGCTGAAGAAACAATTTTTGTTGTTCTCATTTGAGTTGTCTTTTTTATGAGCACAGGTTTAAAGGAAAGAACACTGACTTCTGTGCTTGGACATTCTAAACCATACATTTCAATAGTCTCCTATAACCCTCTAGCACAAAAATAAAGTATCCTTTCCTAACTTTCCTCCTAGTAAGAGGCTCCACAAGTACTACACTATGGGTTTTTGCTTGTTAAAGCAATGAGTATATCTAACTTTATTGACAATACCTGTGTTCCTGATAGTATTTGTCTGATGGGCATCAACAGTCAAATTAGTCCTATGGAAGAAAATAGAGATATTGGGTGAGAAGGTAAATAGCATAAAGAAGTCAAATGTAGAGATTATTTTAGAAAGTTTAGTTAAATTTCTTGAGTGTTTAGTATATATCAGGTGGTATAAAATATCTTTTGTATATATTATCTCATTTAATCACCAAAACCACCCAATGATTGTGGTTGACTACTCTCATTTTACATACAAAGAAAATGAGGATCCAAAAAGTTTAAGGTACCTAGAAGTTATGAACAAATAGTAATACAAGTGCCTTTTGCACAAGGATTATCAGACTCCATAGAATTTAGCCTAAAGCCCAAAATGCTTCAGAAAGTCAAACTAGAATGAAATCGGAAAAAGAACACCTTCTAGTCAACTGTAGGTCATCAATAAATTTGGTGAGAGTAGTTTCAGAAGTATGATGGTGGCTGAGACCAGGCTGCTGTGGGGGACCCAAGGGAAATGAGAAAGGGAAAGTTAGGGATTCTAACTAATCCCTCAAGATATCTGGTGAGATAGTAAAAGAAAATGGCATCTTGGTAAGAGACATGACTATAGTTAGTAAGTACTGGGTGAGAGGTAACTGAAGATGATTGTAAGTAGAAAAATAATGGAACCAGTCAAAATGGATTAACTGAAGATACTCCTTAACAAAAATGAAAGTGTTATGTTATAAGAAAGATGGTTTGAAAAAGCCTGTGGAGCAAGGAGGAGTCAACAATTAATGACAGAGTTTTAGTATTTACTCTTGTTAAACAGAGACTAAACTTATTCCTTTGAGTGGAAATTTAATTTTTGGAAATATCAAAATACCGGTAGTCAATTTTGGTAAATATGTTTGATGATTTTTATGAATATTATCATTTGAAGTTCAAATCCAGATATAATAATATTATGATATATGTTACCTTAAGTGATTTTTAACCTTCAGAAGTCCTATATATTTTTAGTATTTTTACCATTGTAGGAGCACTATGTACAGTTTCCTAACAAGTGAACTATTAATGTTGATATATAAATTCAAATATATCCACATGCATAGATTTAGCAGAAGACTTCAGGAATATTGATGTCACAAGATGCTATGTAATATAAAATTATATTTATGAACATAAATATATACTGTATATATAAAATATATCTTATTTCTATATATCATGTGTGTATCTCCCAAGACAAAGAATGTTGCATTTTATTTATCTTTGTGTAAAGCTGTAACCCTTGCAAAGCCGTATCTTGAGCCTTGAAATCTTGATATTTAACTTACTTGTGTTTTCTAAAATAAGCAAATACAAATTCTAACATTATTAATATCATTATTTCAACATACAAATCTATATTGTATAAAGGCTGATGGGCTATGACAAACTGAGATCCAGGTTTTTTCTATAAGATCTAGGTGATTATTTTCTTTTTGAAATAGAGACATCAGCATAGTGATGTCTGCTTCAAGTTTTCTTGGTTAGGAGGGAATTTGAGTTTCAATCTTTTTGGCATTCTTTACAAAATCTCTTGGACTCATCAAATAGCAGCATTTGTAGGATGTCTAGAATGTGTAAAATTTGAGCAATGATAATTAGAATCTGAAAGGGAAAGTCACCTTTAAAAAAAAGCAAAAATAATGAGAAAACGTTTTTCTTTTTTATGGCCCAGACCTGATTCTGTTTATACATTCATTGTGAGTATTTATTGTTGTTGAACTAAAAAAGCTTCCTGGTGATTGAGTTTTTCCTCTCATCTTATTGATTGCAAGGAAAACTTAAAATGACTACTGAGCTGCCAACAAGTCTTTATTGTTAACTATAATTTGTCAGCATAATAAACTGTGAATATTGCAAGCTCCAATTTCCAAAATAAGCATAAAAGACGACTGAATAGGCAACTAAATAGAATGATACACTGCACTGATAATTGGAGAAAACACTCTTTTTGAAATGTATTCACTTCACAATGAGAATAAAATCTTACAAAGGTAGACTGCTTCAGTTTCAAAGGAAATGATTTCAATGAAGAACTTCATGTCATAAAATAACCTTGGGATGTACTCCTTATGTCATTCTAACATGTCTGATGCATGCTCCAGTCAAAACAACTATCTACAGATGCTGCCATAGGCCATTTACCTTAGTAAAGAGTTTAATCTCCTTCAAGAGTTTTACATGTCACTCTTATTCGCATTTATTTTTTTTAAATCAATCTCTTTGTGCCTATTAGTTAGAGGTGTGATGTGGTGAAAAAAAAAATGCAGCCATAAGCAGCAACAATAAGACTTGCTTTGTATGTTAGCATGCTGAAACAACAACCAAAGGAAATCGACTATATAAATGTTTTTGCTAAGATAAAAAAGCAACCCAATTGTTGCACAATTTATTTTGTTTTTACAAAATATATTCTTTACTTTGTTAAGTTTTATTTTTCAAATGCTATCATGTGATTTTCAAGTAATTTCAGATTTGTAGATGATGATGATGACGACGATGAGATGACGATTTGAGATTTAGCATTATACTTAGAGGAGGAACAAAAACCGCATTGACTTTGGTGACAGCTCCCATATGTGAGCTCTAAAAATTCTTGGAGCACTAACATTTTTTTTTTGAATGTTAAATATGAGGATCTCAGTGTGCCACAATTCTCTACACCCCCCATCTTTTAGTGGTAATGTTCCAGGGATGATTATCCCTGAACCCCAAACTTTTCTATTATGATAGAAAACATTTTTTGTTTTAATGCATATTATATCTCTACAAAATAATGCACCATGCTTACTAGAAGAGAATGTCCCTAAATTGTGAAAATCACAGTTAGTGAATTCCTTTAATTATATTTTTCCACATACTTGATTTTATTACAATTTTCATTTATGAAGGGAAGATTTACAGCAGAAGATGCAGATATAAAAACTTTAGGGAAGTACATCAAGATGCATTAATAATTTTTAAAATAATCAATGTAGTAATAATAAATCTATTTTTATAAATCAGACCAGAAAAATTTGGCTAATTTTCTCAAACTCACACAGCTTACAGGTAAAAGACATGATTTAAGACAATGACAAATGTAGGAAATTTTAAAATTTATCTTTGGCTATTTTCTTTCCTTCACTTTTTACCTCCTTTCACAAATTATTCTGGTCATAGTAATGAAAATGTGGGTTACTATAATTGTATTATTATTTTAGCCACTTTATAGTTCAAATATGATTTTGTGTGCCCAATATCCTGGGACCAAGGTACTGTTTCATGAGAAAATGTGTCTTGAATTCTGAACAATCAATATGCAAACACTTACAGGGCACAATTCATAGATATGACATGCTATATGCTCTGATTAAAAGATAGACCCAATATAAAATGTTCAATATGGGAAATGAAATAACCCTGAAAATTACATCATATAAGAGTGAGTTATCAGCAGGTGTGTTTCACAGGGAATGCATTTTAAGTCTTTCAGCTATAACTTGTTTTACGGCAAGTTGTTAATACTATAAGCACATCAGAGACAATATGATGTTGTTATGAATAAAATCTTGGCAGAATCTTAGCATTCAAATTTCCTGTTCTAAAGACAGTAAGGAAGATATTTTTCTTTAAAGTATACTAAAGAAAAAGGGGACAGTAAAACTACTTAAGCAAGGAGTAAAAGAATGTTGAAATAAAAGAATGCAGATAATGCTTGTTGACATAGGGCGGGTATAATCTATTCTAATTTCAAACAATACTTTTAACTACAATTTATAATTTTACCTAAGATGAATTAAATTTATCCTTACATATATTTAGTTTGGCTACAGAATTATGTCTGGAGTTACTCAAATTTCACACCACACAATAAGTCTGATACAAATAATTAAGTTTTTAAACATATAATATTTGATGTTTTCTGAGAATAAAATGTGTCACATGTAAATTTCTTCAAGTTAAACTATTTCAGATTTTATTTGGATAAGTTTCTCTAAATGTTTCCGTATGTATATCTGTTAATTTCTGAAAACAAAATAAAAAATAAAGAAACATGATTTACTAAGAGTTGATAATACAATATAAATTATAATTTGGGCTATATAAAGCTATTGATTATCAAAATGGCTAGCATTTGAAAATAATATACTCTTTCATTTATAGACACCCACGGACTACACTGTCATATATTCACACTCTAAACTCTTGACATGTTATTTATTTTAGTAAATTAATAATTAATAATCAATTGTATTTACTATGAGATACATATATAGTAAAATGGTTGTTATAGTAAACAAATTTACATATTTATCATCTCACATAGCTACCCATTTCCCCTGTGTCAAGAGCAGCTATAATCAAATCATTTAGCAGAAATACTGAATACAATACACTGTTATTAAATATAGTCCTTATGTTTTGGATTACATCTCTTGGATATAATCCCCAAAAGGCATAAAATCACCACCTCATGAATATAACTGTATACCCACTCATGTTCATTGCAGAGTTATTCACAATAACCAAGATATGGAATCAACCTAGATGTCCATCAATGGATAAATGGATAAAGAAACTTCTGTACATTATGAAATATTATGCACATATGTAAATATGTATGTGTGTCAATATAATGACAATATATAATGCATATATATGTATCTCAATGTAATATTATTCAGACTTAAGAAGAAAAGAAGATTCTGCTACAAGTCACAATATGAATAGACTAGGAAGACATTATGCTAAGAGAAATAAGGGAGACTCAGAAAATATTACAAAATCCCGCGTATATTCAGAATCTAAAGGAAAAAATAAGTTAAATATGTAGAAATAGAGAGCACAGTGATTGTGTACCATGGTTGGGGTGGTGGACAGGAATGCAATGGAATGGAGGTCAAAGGATGCAAAGAAGCAGGTATGAAGAATGAACAATTCTAAATATCTAATGTATGACATATTTATTTTATACTTTTATCCCTTAGAATTAGGGACTCTCATAACAAATTTAATTAATATCAAAACAATGAAGTCATCTATATATATTTAGGTCACAGACTGCCATAAATTATTGACAAAATTATTGCTAACTATCTAAATATCAGAGTCAATTTTTAAAATTACATATTGAACAACAGGTAGGTTTTGATAACGTAAGCAGTCAGGAATCAAATGAAATAGAACTGTGGAACTGGTAATTGCAATTTTACCTAAAATAATTAAAGTTAATGTTACAAAAAGAAGGAACTGTTTTTTAAATTGCTATGAAGAAATTCCACCCCCGCCACACTTTTTTCTAATGACTTGTTGAATATATTGTGATTAATGCTATCTTCAGCCTAGATGTTGTAAACATTTAGGCTTTAGCCATAAGTATTTCACTCAATAGGCCTCCAAAATTCAGTAAGAATATGGTATTGATAAATTAAAAATGCAGTAGTTTTCTTATATGTAAAAACCTGGCATATATTTTAATTTCATTATTCAAAAATATATTTATAATTGTAATTATCATATATTGATTCCTGGTAAATATCAAAACATCTGTAAATGCAGAAATATGAAAATTAAAAAATGGTTACCCTTCATTTTCCCAACATCAAACTCTTCATTCCATAAGTAATAATTTAAATAAATTGATATATATCCCTCTGAACATTTTTCAATACGTTTAGTTTTGTATGTGGTTGCGTTCATAAGTTTAGAAAATATAAATGAAATTATACATGCTGTTAGGCAATTTGCTTTTTTAAAAACAATTTCTTGTGGGCATTTTTCCTGTCATTGATACACACCTTCATTTTAACCCTATTACAGCATTTTATGCCATAATCATAACATTTTCTTTTTATTTCTGTATTACAATGAATGCTGCAAGTAGCATCTTTACATATATATGCAGATTTGTCTATGGGATAGATTTGTAGATGGATAATTTCTAGTGACACAGAGGATGTGCATTTAAATTCTCATGTATTAAAGTTTTCATGCATGTACGTAGGTTTGTCCAGCTTTAAAAAAAAACTGTCTTTTTTTCTTTTCTGAGCCAATCTAGTCCCATCTGCCTTCTATTCCCAGGAAAATTTATTAAAAATTCTGGGCAAATGATGATCCAACTTTGTGATCTTGTTACCAAAACACTAGGAATTTGGTCTAGGTCCTGCTGCTCACTGCGCAAAAGCCAAACACTGAGAGGATGAGTATTGCAAAGGAAGAAGGCTTTAATCAGGTGCTGCAGCCTAGGAGATAGGAGCTCAGTCTCAAACGCATCTCCCTGACCAATAAAAACTAGAGCCTTATATAGAAGGTGATATGGTTTGGCTCTGTGTTCCTACCCAAACCTCATCTCGAATTGTAATCCCCACATGTCAGAGGAGGCACCTGGTGGGAGGTGATTGGATCATTGGGGTGGTTTTTCCCATGCTATTCTCATAATGGATTTCTTTTGAGATCCAGTTGTTTGATAAGTGTGTGGTTTTTACCCTTTTCTTCCTCTCTCTGGTGCTGCCTTGTGAAGAAGGTGCTTGTTTCTCCTTTGCCTTCTACCATGATTGTAAGTTTCCTGCAGCTTCCCCAGTCATGTGGAGCTGTAAGTAAATTAAACCTCTTTTATTTATAAATTATCAAGACCCAGATAGTTCTTTACAGCAATGTAAAAGTGGACTAACACAGCAAGGAAGAAATATAACAATGTATAAGTAAACGGGGACTGGGGAGGGTCAAGGAAGCAATCACAATGAATGAGAGGTCCTGCATCTCATTGTGGTGATCTAGTGAATTTCAGTTCTTTGATACTCTTTTTGAGAGGTCTGAAGGTCCTTCTGATAGCAGCAGGAAGCAGACAAATTCCTAGGTAGATAGGGATGGATCCCTGGTGAAATCCAACCTTCAGGCCAGAGACAGCCTGAAGCCTGAAAACCAGGCTGTTAGTTCCAGGTAAAATTCACAATTGGGAGTAAGAACTTCCTTGATTCCTTTCAGCCAATCAGATGATGTTCTTTCCAGGCCCAACTATGGACCAATCAGCATGCACTTCCTCCATTCTGAGCCCATAAAAACCCCAGACTCAGCCAGCCTCAGCCACACATCAGGACTAAATGCCTGTGAGAAGGATCTACTCACTTTGGGTGTCTTCTCTGCTGAGAGTAGTTCTATTGCTAAATAAAACTCTTCTCTGCCTTGCTCACCCTCCAGTTGTCCATGTAACGTCATTCTTCCTGGATTTGGGACAAGAACAAATTAGGGCCTGCTGAATCGTGGGCACTAAAGAGGCTGTAACACTTTCCTGGGCAGCTGTCTGAGCTGTGGGCAGTGACACACTCCCATTTGTCATACTGCAGAAGTGAAGAGCAAGGATTCTTCTGGCAACCCAGACCTCAGGATTCCCAGAGCCACAGCTATAACTCTATAGCTCTCCCACCTTCCACTGGCATCAGGAGACCACCTCATTTTATAGAAAGCAGCAGCAGGGCCAGGCCAGCCCAGGAGTCATGGGTTGGAACAAGGCAGCAAGACTGAATGGGCTAAAACATGTCCCCCACGTCAGTCTGCTAAGCTGGCAGGCATGGGATCCAGGCTGGTAGCACAAGCCAAGAGCAGCCTGCCAGGTCAGGTCGGTGGAATGAGACCAGCAGGCATGAGCGAAACATGCAGAGGTGCTGCTGACCACAGCAGTTTCCAGCTGGTAGAATGACAACTGAAGGATCCTGTGACAATTTTCTGAGGAAAGAACTCAGATAAAACAAATATAAATTTTAAGCTTTAAAACCAGAAGGGTCAATTGGTATGTTACTAAAAAAAGAGAAAAGAAAAAAAAATATATGGGACTATTAGGTTGTTTTCAATTTTCCATGACAATTATTTATGTTTATTTTGAAATAAACACACATATATTTGCCATTTCACTAGGATTTGATGAGGGGAAGGAATTACAGGCATGTATTCAAATAAACATTTAGGCCAGATCTGACATTAATGATTTATATAGAGTGACATAATTTTCTGTTGAATTGAAAGACGTTTTTCTTGGCTTTTGAATCAGTCAAATCAGTTTCTTCACTTAATATTATGTGTCCAAATTAAACTCTCTAGGACTTAATTTTTGTATGTATAAAACATAGTAGTTCTAATAATTGTACATTACAGGGTTTTGAAGATTAAATACATAAAGTTATGAAGTTCCAGCAATATGGTAATGGCTCAAAATATTAATTTTTATGCATTGTTATAGGTACAATCTTTACTATTTAGTGTTTATCTTGTATATGTTTGGTGGCATGTATATAATAGGAGTGTCTTCGTCCATGTTGCTTGTTTTTTTAAGCACCAGATGTAAATATTATATAGGTATTCAATCCATATTTTGAAGACATTTAAAAGATATTTGATTTTTGATTATATATGTTTCAGTTAATAAAATAGTAATTATTCAAGAAAAACTCATCCATTATAGCATTTTAACTTATACCATGTCTTCCCCTTTTACCTAAAAATTATATCTTAAACCACTGACTGTGAACGAAGTTGAATATATGCTGTAAAGAGACTTGCAGAGGGGTGGACATAAGAAAATTCCCATGTGTATGTGTCACTGGTATCTGAGAACTAAAACAGGAACTCTTTGTTTTGATTGTAAGAAGTTGATTCTGTAGGAGACAGGCATCATATCTTTAATTATAGCTTATTTGAAAAATACAAAAAGCATTATTTATGTATTACTTTCTAACTCATTTTTGAAGCTTTCTCTCTCATTAATGTATATATATCCATATAAAATATTAATGCTTTAGAAATGATGAATTAATATGTATTTGTATTGAACTTAACACATTTTGATGCAGAAATAAGAATATTTTTATATTCACAAAGTGAGCTTATGAGAAAAGAATTCCACTAGTTGTGCATGGATAGAAGAAAAACCAATAATTTTCTGTCTTTTTTCATGGAATCTTGACTTTGATGTGCTCATGTTTCTATGAATTCTTATCTTCCCATAGTAACACTGATAGATTCCAATAAACAACAGTAGTATTAAGAGACAATTACTCTCATCTCATGTAGGAGAATTTGGAAAAATGCCAGTTGTATAACAAATATGTAAACATATTTAATTATGAATATTTGGACTGTGCTGGATTAACTCCTGAGTGCTTGACTAGACTACAATTAACTACAATTATGAATATCAGAAAAATATTTAAAAAATGATTCAAATAAATTTGTCTGTATTTCTGTATTTTTAAAACTGATTTCTATAGCACATGCATTCTTTTTTGTTTGTTTTTTGAGATGGAATCTCACTTTGTTGCCCAGGCTGTAGTGCACTGGTGGTACCTCACCTCCCTACAACTTCCACCTCCAGGGTTGAAGCGATTCTCCTGCCTCAGGTTCCAGAGTATCTGGGATTATGGGTGTGCACCACCACACCCAGCTAATTTTTGTATCTTTATGAGAAACAGGGTTTCATCATGTTGGCCACGCTGGTCTCAAACTCCTGACCTCAAGTGATCCACCCACCTTGTCCTCCAAAGTGCTGGGATTACAGGTGTGAGCCATCGCACCTGGCCCTCACATGCATTCTTGACTGAGACAATATTGCCCCACAGGAAAGAAAATTATTTTCGCGGGGAGCTGAGAGAGACATTTGTTTATGAGGATGGGGGTCTTGTGGTCCTCCAGAGAGCCATAGTACATAAACAGATATACAGCATATCTATGATATTAAAATTTAATGGGAAGGGCAACTGGCATGAAATATTTTGTAAAGCTCCTAAGGGGAGCAAAAATTTTTTTAAACATAAAAATAAACACATATAAAGCTTGGAAAACACTCCAATACCAAAATGTACACAACAATCTATGGATAGCTATTTTGCAAAAAGCCATATATTATGCTGTATTACACATATTAAAGTTTTTTTATGTTTTAATTTGAGATCTGTTCAAATAACTTGTACTTAATGTGCTGATAATAGGTCTGTCCATAAGTCTTTGGTTTCAAGTTTTAATGCGCTAAAGATTGTTTCAAAAATGTGTTCTGAAAATGTGAAAAATACCTGGATAAGAGAAATAATTAATATAATGAATTTTAATGAATGAAATAAAATTTCTCATTTTTAGAGCAATTCGAATAGAACAGAAATTATCTAATATATTTTTCTGCCATCATATATATTGAGTCAAATATAATTGTTTGTCTTTTTGGTTTGCTAATTTTATTCTAACTAATATTGTGTAAAACAACACTTTCATTCCTCCATAAACACTTTTACCTTTTAATAAATATGAACATTTTCCTACTTCATAATTCTACTGTGTTCTCCTCAGGTCCAATCTTACTAATGAGAATTGTTGATAGAGAATTTGTCTTCAGCAGGTGCTTACTCAGTGCTATCTTGTGTTGAGCTTGTGCTAGAGAAATATTTCTTCATTTATACAGCTACATAAATTTCACTGTACAATTGAACATGCTTTCTTATCCAAATTATCAAGCCCCCAAGACTGTATTCTTTCTTTTTCTCATCTTGTTAGAAAATCACTGTGGGGGGCGGGAAATCTGGCACTTTTGTTAGGATTCTGTCATTAACTAATAATGGTTTGGAATAAGCCACTTAATCTTCACAGATCTCAATCATATCAATAATGGAATAAAAAGGAATTATTAATTTGTTTTGTATCTTACCGGCTTTTTGTAAGGAACAATTACATTTATGAATGTTCTTTGAAACAATTTTAAGTGTAAAATTCAACTTTTCCAAATATTAGACTGGCCTTTTATTTTCTACTTACATAGCAATAATTGACAATTTATACTTTCTCCCTTATCCTATGAACGCTTTGTTAATAATATATAGAATCTGTACTAAAGATGTGTTTTCTAATATTAAGTATATATTTTAAAATATAAATAGTACTATTTTCATTTTATCTCCTTAAGGGCAGGAAGCTTGTCCTATTCAAATATGTTCCTCACAGCCTGGCATTATAGAAAGGATTTAGCAAATGTTTGCTGAACCTAAAAAATTAGTTAATTTCAATTTTACAAAATTTTTGAACATCTGCTATATGTGATATACTCTATAAAATACTTGAAATATTTTCGAAGTTTAAGGATGTGAAAATTCAACATTAATATATTCTCCTATAATTATCCTGATAGCTGAAATTTTAGTGATAAAAATTGAACAATTATTTGATACCTTCCAAAATGTATGTTTTACATAAATCTAGCCTAATGAATTATTCAATACCATGTATCCTTTTAAAATGGAGAATCCGACTTCTATGTTGGATTCGAAAAGTTAAATTATACCATATGAAAAATGATTTATCAGTAATGTTGCTAAAATACTCAAGATTTTACTGTTTCTATGGCATCTTGCAGGTAGCAAGGAAACTCAAGTTTTGAATCCCCACTTCACTCAAATAGTTGTCTAAAGTTCATTGGTTATTCATTGGTCTATTGAGTGGTCATCAGGAAGCTTGGCTATTCAGAAAAAGAATAAAGTATTTGAACAATTTTATTCACTGATGTTTTAAAATTTGCAATTTAAGATAACATATGACTCCTAAAGATTTGGATTTACTGTAGTAATTAGAAATATTCTTAAAGATTGTATGTGAAATAAAAAGACTGTATTAGTTAATATGAACAGGATGCAGTTCACTTTGTTTCTTAACTTTTTATGGCATTTGCACATTATGAAATATTTTTCATAAGTTTCTTTTGGTAGCTTTCTCTAATGTTGCCTTACATTCCCAAGTTATAGAAATGGACCAACAGCTAAAATTTAGTTTAGAAAAGAATAAAAATATGTATGTAAATAACAAAATAAATAGTACAATTTATAAATGCAAATTACAAACGGGAGTCTTCTCTGAATTTCCATTTGTGGAGACAAACAAATCTGCAGGAGTATTTATTTTACACAAGCATTTTAAGTAGCCCTGACAAAAAAAATGAAGAAAGGTAAAGTGAAATTAGAATGTATGATTTTTTAAAATGCCACATATTTACATTCTACTCCCAAATGCATGTTAAGAAACTATGCCACATAGTATCATGAAACCGTCAAAGACTTCACAATACTTTGAAATTAAACAGATTAAATTATGGTAAAAACAATCTTTTTGTTTTACCAGAATAAATTTAAAATAATATTTTCCAATATAATATTAATTAAGTTGATCTCTGAACATGGTGATAAGATTAAAGCTACTGTAGTGTATTTCACATTGCAGTAATTCATGCTGTTACTGAAATTCCATGACTAGAATGCTGGTGAAAGTCACATATATGGAGAATGGCAGGACATCAATGCAGTTTCAAAGAAAACTTTCAACTAATTATTTCTGGAAGACTCAAGAGAATGCCCCAGAAAACAGTCTATTTAGCTACTATGTGATACATAGTGTTTTTCTCCTGTCTGGTTCTATCTTTTTGTTTTGATATCTGATTCCGAAACTTTAGATACATACAAAGTCAGTTATTATGTCATGTTTATGAATTGTCTGCAGTTTTGTCTCCTGATAATACTACCAAAATGTCACTGTGTTGAAGTAACAGGAATAAGATGACTCTGTGATCAGACGTCTGAGCTCTGCCAACTAGTGTCATTCGTGCAGCTAGTCAATTGACATCCTCACTGGGGTCATGCTATTTTTTTGTGCACAAGTACATAGGTATTTTTGTCTTACTTCTAATTCACATTCTTGACTCTCAAGGGTGTTTTAGAATCTTGCAGAATGGTTGGTGAAACAGTTCTTTCAATTTCGTTTGCACTTCCTTCTCTTTAGGACTCAAACAAGAGGCAGCAGGGCCTGAGTCTGAGGTCAGTCCAAAAGGAACCATCATGGATTCCAAATGGTCCCAGCCCCCAACAATACGAATGAAGCGGTGTCATTGTCTGGCGTAAATACCCGAGGTTTGTTGTCTCATGCCAAGGAAATCAAGAATGAGGACACACAAGTAGTAAGTTTAAGAGCGAAGGCTTAGGAGGCAAAAGAAAAAGAATAGAGAATAACTGTTTCTCCTGCAGAGAGAGAGGAGCACCAGAGTGGGTCTTTCAGTTTCACGATGAAATGCACAAGGTTTTATAGACAAGCTTGAGGAGGTTGTGTCTGATTTACATAGGGCCTGAGGGATTGATCAGACCAGGTATGACGTTCCCATAACCCGTAAAGAGGCCAGCCATCTGCCCTAATCTTTTATTATGCAGATGGAGTCTCTACCTGGTCGGTGCCATGTTATCTTTTCTTACTATACATGTGGTTAATAAAGAAAAGAGAAGATGGAGCTGCCATGTTGAACATCCCTGGCCTCCAGGTGTCTGTCCCCTATTGCCACAGCTGTCAGCATTACCTATGCAAGTTTTTAGCTTGCTTATCTATGTCTGCAACTCAATTTTATAGGGTGCTCTCTGTTAGAAAAGAAATGATTTGGGGACTTCTTTTCAATAAAAGGAAAACCTTACCAAGGACTTCCTTATCCTCACTACCTGTCTAAAGAATTTCTTTTAAACTCCTATATCACTAAGGTGTAGCTACGACATTCAGCTTCTCAGCCTTTCCTCCCTCTTTACTTAGTAAAGCCTTTCCTAAGAAGCAGCTTAGTCTACGATGCAAACAGTTTCCAAATAGACATACCCAACTAGTCTTTTAGACATCTCCAGGCATGTTGGAATCATAGGAAAAGCCCTAGTTATGCTCAAATTTGAACTCTACTTTAATGGCTTTATTCAGAGAATGTGATTTTATTTGTGAGCCATCAAAGAAAATTTGCATTAGACCATGTTAAATAGCCAAGGAACACTTTAATCAAGACTATTGGTACAAGGGAGAAAGATTGGACTCAACTCTGTTGAAACAATAGTAGGAGGGTTTTTAAGTGTTGGGGTGAACAAGTGGAAATGTCCTGGGAGTATTACAAAGAAGCTGGTCAATGTGATTACATCATCTGTGTTTGCTAATTGTCCCTTATGGAAGTTAGGCTCTGGCCAGGCATAGCAGCTCACGCCTGTAATCCCAGCACTTTGGGAGGCCGAGGCAGGAGGATCACGAGGTAAGGAGATCGAGACCATCCTGGCTAACACGGTGAAACCCCGTCTCTACTATAAATATAAAAAAATTAGCCAGGTGTGGTTCTGACGCCTGTAGTCCCAGTTACTCAGGAGGCTGAAGCAGGAGAATGGGGTGAACCCAGGAGGCGGAGCTTTCAGTGAGCCGAGATCGTGCCACTGCACTCCAGCCTGGGTGACAGAGCGAGACTCCATCTCAAAAAAAAAAAAGAAACTTAGGCTCCTACATTCTTACAGAGACTGAGAGGGCACTATCTTTATTGATAGTTGCCTCTCAAAAACATGACATCAAGGCCCTTGACAAAGACATGGGTTACAAAACTGATGAGTTTGGGAAAAGTTTTTCATCTCAAAGGGGCAGAAAAATATTTGCAATTGTTAAGTTTTCGGTAGTAAATGCTCTAAGGAAATAGAAGTCTGGGTCTGTAGTGAAGAGGAAACCGGTCTAAAGTTTAGTGAAGCTGAGAATATTGAGGCCGTATTGATCAAAGCAAGTATCTGGACTCTCCAAATTTGTTTGCCACAGCTACCTAAAGAGAAGTTTTAAGATTAAAGCAAAAGTAATGGCAATGATAACAATAGAAAGCCTGATTTATTGATTTATTTGTATTAAGCATTGCACTAAGCTATTTACATGGATTCTTTAATGTATTATTTAAAATAAAGCATTGAGGTAGTGACTATTTTAATTCCCATTTTCCGATAGAAATACTGAATTTAAAAAATTCATCCACATTCACTAAAACAGTAAGTGTCAGAGCCAAGGTTCAAACCCAGGTATTTGATACCAGAGCTAATGGAACATGTATTATCAGTTGTACATTAGCCATATACACCTAGTTCTGGTAAATTAGTCTAGGTCAAATGAAGCTGGAAAGATTCAGTTAAAGTTTACTTAATATAAGACATTTCTATTATGTCTTTATACTTTTTGCCATATCAATTTTTCAGTTGGTAGTTGTATTATTATTAACTTATTTGGACAATCTATTCATCTCTCTCTCTCTCCGTCTACTTAATCTCAGGATTCTATTCAGCAGAGAAGAGCATTTTTGCCTAATTTGTTTCCTGTTTGAACTGACAATATTATAGGTACATAAATAAACATATAATAGGATCAGTGAATGACCTACTAGAGGTAAGTTTACAAGACTTAAAGAAATAATGGTCCGAGATATGTTTACCTGACTCTTATAACTCTAAAAGTAGATCTAACAGTGTTCCGCGTCAGTCTTCTCAAATCTTCAACCTACTCTTAAATGTCTTGATCTCAATAATACGAAACTGAGAAAAAAGAGCATGAAAGAAAAAGAGTGTTGTCTATAGCAACAGCAATAATATTATTAGACCATAAGCTAAATGTAGGTGTAATTCAGTATCAAAAATCTTTCTAAAATTTAAGTTGTGTACAGTGTAGTATTTAGAATAAGAAAAAAATAAATGTAGACTTGAAAGATGGGAGTGGAAGACAATTTATAATTATCTTTAAATGTTTAAATATTTGTTATGTGAAAGTGATTACATTAATAATATAGATCTAAAAATATCAGAAGCAAAAATAAATATGCTAACTACAGAATATTTGATTTCTACTAAAACCAAAGGCCTAAAAATTGATTCATTGTCTAAAAACAGAAATAGTTATCTTTGGGAGATAGACATGACTCTATTATCAGAGGTATTCATACTTAATTTTGACCACAGATTATAGGATGTGTGGAAAATAGACTGGAGAATTACCTAAATGTACTCTTTTCGGTTTGTGATTTGTTGGTTCTGTGAATCACACTGTCTTGCTCAACTATTCAAGTTATTTCTATTATATTTTGTTCTTTTTGGGAAGATATCAATCAAATAAACTTTGAACAATTCTATGGGACAAGAATTAGAATAACATTGGGATTGGGAACAGGGGCAAAAAGTAAATTATAGTAGAATCTAGAATCGTTTATATTGAATTAGAAGACATTAGAGTATGATATCCATCATTAAAGCAAAAAAGGACTGCTCTGTGGAACAGGAGTCTTATCCATCACTCGAGGGGTAAGAACTAGAAGGAACATTTAATTCAACTTGTAATAATGTTTCATTATTGGAGGGGTTTTTGTATGTTTCATTTTGTTTTAAAGAATGAAATGACATGTGAAAGACCACATTACTTATTATTAGAAAGTTTTAAAGAAAGGATGAGTGAGAAATTTTACGAATTTTGTGTCAGAATTTTGCAATTTGGTGGAATATTGAACTGGATGATGACTAAGTTTCCTCCAAAATTAGAGTTCAAACTTCATTATCTTTTAGTTTATAGCAATGGATATATTCCAGATATTATATATACCACCGGATGGGAGACTTCCATGTGTAATCATATTTCAAAACACCAACTGCCTTAGGATTCTATTACCATGTAGCCAATGATATACCGACTTGAAAATTAGTATGCCACCTGGCTTACACAGTTTTTGAATGAACTCTTCAATACTTTGTCATGAGGCAAAAGCAATGACTCAGTTGTGTTAGACAGCCACAGTCCATTATGTAAGTAACTGTGCCAAGTTTAACTATTGCCTTTATTAAACAGAAAAACAACCATGTATGATTCTCATTAGTTCCTTGACCAATAAACAGTAAAGACCACTTGAAAGCCCAAGTATTAGTACTCTGTTATTTGTTTATCACTTTAAATGTATTAAATAATACAGTTATGTGAATTGGCTCTAATATTCCTTTGGAGTTTGTATAGTTTCCGTTAATGACTATAAAGTCCTACTGTTAGGTTTAGTCATTATAATGTATTAGGTAACATTTATTTGTTTATGTTATTAAATCAAAATTTTAAAATTATTTAAAGTAGTCAAATTTTTAATTTGAGTTGGATGGTAGTGACATACTATATAGTAAAATTTAAGAATAAGTTATATTTCAGTGTTCTATACATATATACGTTTCTTGAGATTACATAGTCAAATAGCTTCCTAGTAGCAAGAAAATGTAAGTAAACATATTGTAAAGTTGAATGCAATTTGGCTTGAAATGTGTGGGGGAAAGAAAGAGAGATCAGACTGTTACTGTATCTATGTAGAAAGAAGACATAAGAAACTCCATTTTGTTCTGTACTAAGAAAAATTCTTCGGCCTTGAGATGCTGTTAATCTGTAACCCTAGTCCCAACCCTGTGCTTGCAGAAACATGTGCTGTGTTGACTCAAGGTTTAATGGATTTAGGGCTGTGCAGGATGTGCTTTGTTAAAAATGTGTTTGCAGGCAGTATGCTTGGTAAAAGTCATCACCATTCTCCAGTCTCGAGTACCCAGGGACACAATGCACTGTGGAAGGTCGTAAGGACCTCTGCACAAGAAAGCCTGGGTATTGTCCAAGGTTTCTCCCCACTGAGACAGCCTGAGATATGGCCTCGTGGGAAGGGAAAGACCTGACCATCCCCCAGCCCGACACCGGTAAAGGGTCTGTGCTGAGGAGGATTAGTGAAAGAGGAAGGCCTCTTTGCAGTTGAGATAAGAAGAAAGCATCTGTCTCCTGCTCGTCCCTGGGAATGGAATGTCTTGGTGTAAAACATGATCTATTTACTGAGATACGAGAAAACCACCTTATGGCTGGAGGTGAGACTTGCTGGCGACAATACTGCTCTTTACTGCACTGAGATGCTTGTGTAAAGTCAAACATAAATCTGTCCTACGGGCACATCGAGACACAGCACCTTTCCTTAAACTTATTTATGACACAGAGACCTTTGCTCACGAGTTTTCCTGCTGACCCTCTCCCCACGATTACCCTATACTCCTGCCACATCCCCTTCACTGAGATAGTAGAGATAGTGATCAATGATTACTGAGGGAACTCAGAGACCAGTGCCGGCGTGAGTCCTCCGTATGCTGAGTGCCGGTCCCCTGTTCTTTCTCTATACTTTATCTTTGTGTCTTATTTCTTTTCTCAGTCTCTCATCCCACCTCACGAGAAACACCCACAGGTGTGGAGGGGCTGGCCTCCTTCAGAAATGTTATATTTTAATAGAAATACCATGTTTGTCACATTTTTAACTTAAGCTTTTGACACTTTGTCACTATGAAGCAGATATGCAACTATAATAAAGTTGAGAAAATTTTAATGTAGGGTGCTAACAATGACAAATTGCACTTTTTGAGGTGATAAACTATTTGAAAGTTACAATCGCCAGATTAGTCATGTAAATTTTATCTCTAACAGCATTTCACAGGAAAGAAGTAGTCACAATAATCATAGCTAGCCTTTATTGAATGTTTATTATGTAACAGTCACTATATATAGCACTATACACATATTATCACATTCTCCAAGCAAACTTATAAGGAAATTATTTCTTTCATTTTTAGTTACCTCTCTCCACTGCTTTATGTATGAGAATATTGATGTTAACTCAGGTTAACAGAATTATTGTGTTATGGGGCAAGCAGGGAAGTTGATTTTTAATAATTGTATTATGAAGTGAAAGAGTTTGCGATAAGGAAGGATAGCGATTAACTAAAGTTAGACAGAAAGGTAGGTAGGGCCAGGTAATAATGGGCTCATATGCCATGGTAAAAATGTCAGCTATCATTCTGTAGATGATCAAAACCTATTTTAGGAGTGTGAAAAAAATGGAGTTGTAGGATTAGATTTTAATGAACAAGACAAATTGAGTCCATAATATTAAAAAATGATAAGTTCCATGAAGAAAATAAAGCAGGCAATAGTAGAGAGAATGACAAATGGTGATGACATCGGGAAACATAATTTGGATATTGTAGTGAAGAAGGAATCCTTTGAAGAGGTGACTTTTAGCAGAGACTTTAATGATCAGAAACATTTGAGCTGAGAACTGAATATTGGGAAGGAATAAGTCACCTAAAATCTTTGTTCAATAAAGTTGTAAGTAGAGGTCAAGGTCAAGATCAAATGTGCCAAAATTAAGAAAAGGTTAATGTACTTTAATAAAAAGCAGATGCCCAGTACACACAAAAGACAATGAAAGAGAGGACATATAACATGATACAATGTCTGAGAGGAAGGAGAAGGTAGGTCATGTATATGTTCTTGTAGACACCCTAGCAGCATGGAGTTTGGAGAGAAAAACGCTGGCGATGATGGTTTCTCAATGACTCCCCTTTCCTCAGCCGTTAGGTGTATGATAAAACTCATTAATCAGAAGAAGTAACACAGGGAAAAGAGCAGACGGGATCCATTATGAAATTTGCAGGTTAACAACGAAGAAAATGTGTTGTTTTGAATATAATGAGTTTTGAGTGCCGTTGAGGCAATTATCTGGAGATCGCTTAAGGAGAAATTACACACTTTGTAGGACTGTATCACAAGGAATGAAGTTTGAAATTTTGGAATTGTGAGCAAATACCCAAGGAAAGAGGTTTGAGGGTGACACTTTCAGGGATCCAATTGTAAGGAGCGTCAAAAGAAATGAAGAGTTAACTGTCAAGGAGGTAAAAAATAAATAACTAGAGTGTGTAGAGTGAAGAAATACTGAAAACAAATACATTTTTTAAAATATAAAAGGTGTTAAAAGCTAAATAAATTTTAAATCCGATAAGGCAAATATTATTTCCAATTTTGGCAATGGAAAGAAGATCAGGAGTGAGCTTAGGTATTTTATGAAGGTACAGACATTAATAATAAACTAAAATACCACTTCTTCAGAAAAGTTTCAGAATTTTTTAAAATTCATAGGGAAATCCAGAAGATTTTTGGGTCAGTTTCATCTAAGACAGAGAACATGGGATAGGTATGGAGAGAGCTGCTTCCTGGCCTTGAGAATATAGCAAGCCTGCTTCTGCATGATGCTATTAGAGATTATGAAAACTAAACGGGTGTCAATATATGTCTTAAGTATAATCAGTAGTCTCACTCTGCTTGCTTGCAGGTACACACACACATACACACACACATATATTTTTCCACCCTCCCTTCTACTCCCACTTCTTTTATTTCAGTAATTCTCCAGCTTTATGTTTTGTTGTCAGCCTAAATACCTGTTATGGATTGAGTGTGTCCCTTCAGAATTCATATATTATAGGCTTAAACTCTGCACAATGTGACCCAGTTTGGAGCTAGGGCCCTTCAGGAGGTGATTCCGTTAAAATAAAGCCATTAGGATGGAACCCAAACCTTTCTTACTTATATCCTAAGAAGAAGAGACAACAGAGAGACATCAGGGATGCATGCACAGGGGGAAAGGCCACGTGAAGAGGCAGCGAGAGGGCAGCCATCTGCAAGCCAAAGAGAGAGATCTCAGAGGAAACCAATTCTGCTGGCTCCTTGGAATTCAAGGCAAAGGCATTTCTTTTTCTTTTTCATAGAGATGCGGTTTTGACATGCTGTCTAGGCTGGTCTTCAACTCCTGGCCTCAAGTGATCCACCCACTTGGGCCTCCCAGAACTGTAAGAAAATAAATTTTTGTTGTTTCAGTCACTCAGCCTGTAGCATTCTGTTATGTCAGCCCTGGAAAACTAGTACAGTGTCCTTCGTTGTTTGTGTGATTTTTTTGTATTATTGTCTCTGGTTTCAGCCCATATTTTTCCCCACTTGCCTCCCTCTTTTGTGTTTTCTATTCTGCATATTAGTTAATTCTGATAACCCTAAATATTTGTAGTAATTTTTATATATTTTCTAAATTTTTAATTTTTATTTTTAGTTACATAGTAGATATATATTTATTTATAGGGTACATGAGACATTTTGGTAAAGGCAGGCAATGGGAAATAAGCACATCCTGAAGAATGGGGTGTCTATCCCCTTAATCATTTTGTGCCCATTAACCATCCCAACCTTCTTATCCAGTTCCGTACTACCCTTCCCAGCTTTTGGTAACCATCCTTCTACTCTATCTCCATGATTTCAATTGTTTTGGTTTTTAGACCCCACAGGTATGTGAGAATGTGCAATGTTTGTCTTTCTATGCCTGGCTTATTTCACTTAACATAATAATCTCCAGTTCCATTCAAGTTGTTGCAAATCACTAGAACTCATTCTTTTTTTATGGCTGAATAGCACTCCGTTCTGTATATGTACTGCATTTTCTTTATCCATTCATCTGTTGATAGAAACTTCAGTTGCTTACAAATCTTGGCTATCGTGAATAGTGCTGCCACAAACATGGGAGTGCAGATTTCTCTTCAATATGCTGATTTTCTTTCTGTTTCTTTTCCTTCCTTCCCTCCTTCCTTCCTTCCTTCCTTCCTTCCTCTTTTCTATCATTTCCTTTCCTTTCCCTTTCCTTTCCTTTCCTTTCCTTTCCTTTCCTTTCCTTTCCTTTCCTTTCCTTTCCATTCCATTCTTTTCTCTTACTTTTACTTTTACTTTTCATTTTTCCTTTTCTTTTTCTTTTTCTTTTTCTTCTTTGTAGAGATGTGGTTTTGACATGTTGGTCAGGCTGGTCTTCAACTCCTGGCCTCTAGTGATCCACCCACTTGGGACTCCCAAAATGCTAGGATTGCAGGCGTGAGCCACCAAACCTGGTGATTTTACTTCTTTTAGT
>NW_012098399.1:468440-470216 GCF_000951045.1 Mandrillus leucophaeus | reverse complement strand
CTCTTGCTGAATTGACCCTTTCATCATTATATGATAATCTTCTTTGTCTTTTCTTATAGTTTCTGTCTTGAAATTTATCTTGTCTAAGTATAGTGACTCCTGCTCTTTTTTGATTTCTGGTGGCATGGTATATCTTATGCCATCCCTTTATTTTCAGTCTATTTGTGTCTTTGTAGATGAAGTGTGTTCCTTGTAGACAATGGATCAGTGGGCCTGGTATTTTCATACATTCAGCCAGTCTATGTCTTTTTATTAGTCAGTTTAGTCCATTTCTAATCAATGTTATTATTGGTAAATAATGACTTAAACCTGCCATTTTTTTGTGATTTGTTTTCAGGTTATTTTGCAGTTTTGTCTTCCTTCTTTCTTTCTTCTCTTCCTTTAGTGAAGGTGATTTTCTCTGGTGATATGATTTAGTTTCTTGCTTTGAATTTTTTGTGTATTCATTGTATGTTTTTTGGTTTGAGGTTACCATAAGGCTTGCAAATACTGTCTTTTAAGCTATTATTTTAACCTGATAATAACAACACTATTTGCCTAAACAAATAAGCAAAAGGAAAACTAATAAAAGCTGCCTTAAGGTTGTCCCTCTGCTTCTTAACTTTATGTTGTTTCTATTTATATCTTATTATACCATGTCTTGAAACGTTGTTTTAGTTATTATTTTTGATTGATTCATTGTTTCATCTTTCTACTTAGGATAAGAATTATCCTAAGTAGAAAGTAACACCACAGTTACAGTGTTATAATGTTATGTGTTTTTCTGTGCACTATTACCAGTAAGTTTTATACTTTCAGGGTATTATTTATTGCTCATTAATATCTTTTTCTTTCTCATTGAAGTACACCATTTAGCATTTCTTTAGGACGAGTCTAGTATTCATAAAATCCTTCAGCTTTTGTTTGTCTGGGAAAGTCTTTATTTCTCCTTCATGTTTGAAGGATACTTTTGCCAAATATGATACTCTAGGGTAATTTTTTTTTCCTTCAGTACTTTAAATATGTTACGTCACTCTCTCCTGACCTGTAAGGTTTTCATTAAAAAGTCTGCTGCCAGACATATTGAAGCTCCTTTTCACCACTATGACTGTGCTGGATCAGACCTGAAGCCAGCACAGTTCTGGGTCTTGCACAAGGCCTGCTGTAACCACTCCCTGGTTACTGCCTATGTTTGCTCAAGGCCCTAGTGTTATACAATCAGCAGGTGGCAAAGCAAGCCAGGCCTGTGTCTTTCCCTTGAGGGCAGCAAGATTGTCAAGGCCCCAGGTAGGTCCAGAGTGCCTTTCGGGAGTCAGCGAATAGAGCCATAAACCTTACACATCTACCTGATTGTGTTAGTCCATTTTCACACAGCTATGAAGAACGTTTTGGAACTGAGCCATTTATAAAGAAAAGAGCATTAAGTGACTCACAGTTCTACATGTCTGGGGAGGCTTCAGGAAACTTACAATCATGATGGAAGGTGAAGGGGAAACAAGGCACATCTTACATGGTGGCAGGAGAGAGAGTGAGGGGATAACTTCCAAACACTTTTAAACCATCAGATCTCGTGAGAACTCACTCACATCATGAGAAAAGCATGGGGAAAACCGTCCCCACAAACCAATCATCTCCCAACAGGATCCTCCCTCTACATATGGGGAATATAATTCAAGATGACATTTGGGTGGGGACACAGAATCAAACCATTTCACTGGTATTCTGTTGTATTTATTCTGTTGTATTGTGACCGAGCTGCACTCAAACCACACACACACACACACACACACACACACA
>NW_012098399.1:464451-466520 GCF_000951045.1 Mandrillus leucophaeus | reverse complement strand
ACATGTTGGTCAGGCTGGTCTTCAACTCCTGGCCTCTAGTGATCCACCCACTTGGGACTCCCAAAATGCTAGGATTGCAGGCGTGAGCCACCAAACCTGGTGATTTTACTTCTTTTAGTTATATACTCAACAATGGGATTGCTGGATCATATGGTAGCTCTATTTTCAGTTTTTTTGTGGAACCCCCAAACCATTCTCCATAGTGGTTGTACTAATTTACATTCCCATCAATGGCACACCGGGGTTCCCCTTTCTCCACATCCTTGCCAGGATTTATTATTGCCAATCTTTTGTATATAAGCCATTTTATCTGGAGTGAGAAGATATCTCATTGTAGTTCTGATTTGCATTTCTCTGGTTATCAATGATAATGATAACCTTTACATACACCTGTTTGCTATTTGTCTTCTTTTGATAAATGTATATTCAAATCTTTTGCCTGTCTTTTGACCAGATTATTAGTTTTTTTTATTATTATTACTTTTTTTTTCTATAGAATAGTTTGAGCTCCTTATATATTCTGGTTATTAATCGCTTGTCAGATGTGTAGTTTGCAAATATTTTCTCCCATTCTGTGGGTTGTCTCTTGACTTTGTTGTTTTTTTTACTGTGCAGAAGTTTTTTAACTTGATGTGATCCCATTTGTCAATGTTTACTTTGGTTGCCTATGCTTGTGGGGTATTGTTCAAGAAACGTTTGCCCAGAACAATGTCTGGAGACTTTCCCCACTGTTTTGTAGTGTGTTCATGGTTTGAGGTCTTAGATTTAAGTCTTTAATCCATTTTTATTTTATTTTTGTATATGGTGAGAAATGGGCATCTAGTTTTATTCTTCTGCATATGGATATCCAATTTTCCCAAAAATATTTCTTGAACAGACTATCTTTCCCCAATGTATGTTCTTGGCACCTTTGTCAAAAATGAGTTCACCTTAGGTGTATGCATTTGTCTCTGACTTCTCTGCTCTGTTCCATCGTCTATCTGTCCATCTGTTTTTATGCCAGTACCATGCTGTTTTGATTACTATACCTCTGTAGTATAATTTAAAGTTAGGCAATGTGATTCTTTCAGTTTTGTTCCTTTTTACTTTGAATAGCTCTGGCTATTCTGAGTCTTTGGTGTTTTCATATAAATTTCATAGGTTTTTTTTTTTTCCCATTTCTGTGAAGAACATCATGGTATTTTGATAGAGATTGCATTGAATCTGTAGATTGCTGTGGGTAGATGGACATTTTAACAATATCTATTCTTTCAATCCATGAATGTGGAATATTTTTCCTTTTCTTGTCCTCTTACATTTCTTTCATCAGTGTCTTATAGCTTAAGTCATGAAGATCTCTTACTTGGTTAAGTTAATTATTAGGTATTTAATTTTATGTATGGCTATTGTAAATGGGATTTTAAAATTTCCTTTTCACATTGTTCACCATCGGCATATAGAAATGTTATTGATTTTTGTATTTTGGTTTTGTATCCTGCAACTTTACTGAATTTGTTTAGCAATTCTAATAGCTTTCTTGTGGAGTATTGAGGATTTTTCAAATATAAGACTATATCACCTGCAGACAAGGATGATGTGACTTTTTCCTTTCCAGTTTGCATGTCCTTTATATTTTTCTCTCGTCTAATTTCTTCCAGTACTATTTTGAATAACAGTGGTGACAGTGAGCATCCTTGTCATGTTCCAGATATTAGAGGAAAGACTTTCAGTTTTTCTTTGTTTAGTATAATACTAGATGTGTATCTGTCATATATGGCTTTTATTGTTTTAAAATATGTTTCCTGTATACCAAGTTTTCTGAGGGTTTTCAACATTAAGAGATGTTGAATTTTATCAAGTTCGTTTCAGCATCAATTAAAATGGTTATATGGTTTTTATTCTTTATTCTGATAATGTATCACATGTATTGATTTACATACATTGAACCATCCTTGCATCTCAGGGATAAACCTCAATTGGTCATGATAAATGATCTTTCTAATGCATTGTTGAATTCAGTTTTCTAATGCATTGTTGAATTCAGTTTGCTAGCATTTTGTTGAGGATTTTTGCATCAGTATTCATCAGCA
>NW_012098399.1:431380-462561 GCF_000951045.1 Mandrillus leucophaeus | reverse complement strand
CCTCCCTCTACATATGGGGAATATAATTCAAGATGACATTTGGGTGGGGACACAGAATCAAACCATTTCACTGGTATTCTGTTGTATTTATTCTGTTGTATTGTGACCGAGCTGCACTCAAACCACACACACACACACACACACACACACACACACACAGCCTCTTTCCTCCCTTATCCAAAGGCAGGGGAGCCTCATGCCGTAGCCACTGACACTCATGTCCATGAGGACTACGGCCAGACTACCACCATTGTTTCTTTAAGGTCCAAGCTCTCTTATGTCAGCATGTGGTAAATGCTGCCTGGCCTGGGACTCACCCTTTAGGCCTGTAAGCTTTCCTCTGGCCCAGGGCAGGTCCAGAAATGTCATCCAAGAGTTGAGTCCTGGAGTCGGGCACCCCAAGAGCCTGGTGGGTGCTCTACCTTCTTGTGATGGTGTTGGTATCTAAGGTTTAAGACAAAGTCTCCTTTACTTTTCCCTCTGCTTTTCTCAAGCAGAAGGAGTTTTGTCCCGTAGTGAGCACAGCTGGGAATATGCTGAGTATTAACTGAAGCCAGCAAGTCTTAGAGGCTTACCAAGGTCCTTTTAGTACCTGGGTATTACTTGCTGGTTATTCAGGGCCCAAGGACTCTTCAATTAGCAGGTGATGAATGTTTCCAGGACTGAATCTTTTCTTTCAAGGCAGTGGATTCCCTTCTGGCCCAGGGCATGTTTGAGAAATGCCATCTGGCAGCTAGGGCCTGTAACAGGGGCCTCATGACTGATAGTGCCCTGTCTTGCTATGGCTTAGATGGTATCCAAGATGTAAGACAAAGTTCCCTCCACTCTTCCCTCTCCTCTCTTTAAGTGTAAAGAAAGGGTCAATTTTGGAGCCATAGGCTCTGCAGTCTGGGGTTAGGGGAGGGGTGGTGCCAGCACTTCCTTGGCTGCCCCAGCTGGTGTCTCGGTATGTCATATGTGCCCTGAGTCCACTGTTTCTGGATCTAGTTCCACCCTAGGACTCACCTAAGAATTATTGCAAACCTTATGGCCTAGGCTGCCTTTCAAGTTTACTTAGAGACTGGAAGCACTTTGGCCCTTGGTTTGCAGGCACTCAAGTTCAGACCAATGGGATTAGCAATGCTTCTCTGACTAGGGCTTGTTTAAATGTTGCCTTTGTGTGCTGGCATCAGCTGTGTTTGGTCTGGTTTTCCTTTCCGCTCTAACAGGACAGCACTAAGTTCAGTGCCTCACAATTGTTTTGCTCTCGCTCCCTCAGTGCCCAGAAATACTCTGCACACCATGTCACACCTGCAGAGCAAGAGGTGAGAGAGGGATGGTGTCAAGAACTCAAAGCTGTTTTGTTTTTTTTTAAATCTCTTCAGTGTTTCAGCAGTATGTAGTTAAAACCAGGCACTATGAATGCTCACCTAATTTTGATTCTTATGAAGGTGGTTTTTTTTTTAATTTTTACTCATTTATTTTATTATACTTTATGTTCTAGGGTACATATGTACAACGTGCAGGTTTGTTACATATGTATACATGTACCATGTTGGTGTGCTGCACCCATTAACTCATCATTTACATTAGGTATATCTCCTAATGCTATCCCTCCCCTCTCCCCGCACCCCACAATAGGCCCCAGTGTGTGATGTTCCCCTTCCTGTGTCCAAGTGTTCTCATTGTTCAATTTCCACCTATGAGTGAGAACATGCGGTATTTGGTTTCCTGCTCTTGCGATAGTTTGCTGAGAATGATGGTTTCCAGCTGCATCCATGTCCCTGCAAAGGACATGAACTCATCCATTTTATGGCTGCATAGTATTCCATGTTGTACATGTGCCACATTTTCTTAATCCAGTCTGTCATTGATGGACATTTGCGTTGGTTCCAAGTCTTTGCTATTGTGACTACAGCATGAAGGTGTTTTTTCTGTGTAGGTGGTTGTTAACTTGGTGTCCCTATTGGGGGGACAATTATTCTGTCATCTTGCTCCACCTCCTCCTCTGAATCTGCACTAGTGTTTTGAGAAATACAGATTTTAAGTCCCTGATGTCATCTGAAGGTAACCCTCCATAAATATTTTAGATATTGACTATATTGACTGAGATGGTGGTAATAATTCCATGCTGGTAAAATCTACTGATTTATGTATTTAGATATAGAAATGTAGGGAATAGGCTACATGACTGAAGAGGTATCGAATCTGGGAAGATGCCAAATACAATAAAGTAAGATTAAATAAGAATGAATGTAAAATCTTACATGTAAGTCTCAAAACTCAATTTCTAAATATGAAGGAGAGATGATACAACCAAAGCACCACACGTGATGCCAAAAAAAACTAAAACAATCTTGGACATTTTAATTAACTGTTATTGAAATATTTATCAATGCTGTGAAGTTTACAATAAAGGTTGATATAAACTTAGATGCAAGAAAAGTAATTTTCTCAGCATTTTCTAGGCTGCTCATGCTGTACTTAAATAATTCCAGCTTTCAGACTTTAAGAGAGATACTAACTAACCTAATTAGGTCTAGATGACAGGCCTACTGGTACTAGGAGGTATGACTTTAACATGAATTTTGGATGGACACAATTCAGACCGTAATAGGTACTAAGGTTGACAAAATATGAAGCTAATTACAGAAATAAAAGGGAGAGAAGAAGAAAAAAGAGAGAGAGAGAGATTAATGGCTTCAGCAAAGCAGTCAGAAGACTGAGTAGACTCAATACCGCCGTATGCAAGGAAAGATCTAGGGTAATTTTGTACTAAAGATGAAAAAAAAATAAAATAAAGTATCTCCATAACAGGGATCTTGAAATATTTAAAGGTCTTTATGCAAGAAAGAAATTCATTTTTTTTCTAAGTAGTCACAGAACAAATCTTTAGACCTATAGGGAAATCTTACAATAGTATAATTATATATTTAAGAGCTTATTAAGAAATAATCCCAGCACTTTGGGAGGCTGAGGTGGGCGGATCACTTGAGGCCGGGAGTTCGAGACCAGCCTGGCCAACATGGTGAAACCCTGTCTTTACTGAAAATACAAAATTAGCTGGGAATGGTGGCACACACCTGTAATTCCAGTTACTCAATCACTTGAACCCGGGAGGCAGAGGTTGCAGTGAGTGAACTGAGATCACACCACTGCACGGTCTAGCCTGGGTGACAGAGAGAGACCCTGTCTCAAAAAAAAAAAAAAAAAAAAGTTAAGAAATAAATTTGCTTAAAGAATAAAATGGTCTAAGAAGTTAAGAAGTAAGACGTTTTTCCACTGGCAGAACTCAAATTTTTCACTGGACAACATTGTTGCTCAGGTCCAAGGGTACCTTAAAACATCCACTGAGGATTTAAAATTATGCTACACGGCACTTGAGTGATTTTCTGGAGTTGCTTAACAAACCATACACTACCACAGGAGCAATAAGAAATGGGCTAAGTAGTGTGAGTTCTTAATTCTCAAATTTGTCTTATTTAAAACATAGCACACTATCAGGTCTTCTGAATATGAGCATATCACACTTCCTTTTCTTCCTCAGACTTCATATATTATTGTAACTCTCAGGATGGAGGTGACAAAACAGAAGATACCACTCTAGATATTTTGAGCAGAAGGGATTTTTTTTTATTTTTTATTTTTATAAGGGACTAGGTTATAACATTGTAGGAAGAACTGAAATATTTTAAAAAGGAGGGTAGTCAATGGGAAACTGCTGTACTCCTGAAGGAGCAGACATTTGTCTGGTGCAGTTGCCACAGAAACCCCAGCTTATATTTTGTGACTTCAAAAGCTCTGCTGCTTTTCTACTGCTGCCTGCTCTTGTCACCAGTATTGAGGATCTCCCACTGCCAAAACATACCAAAACTGTGATGGCAAAGATGCTGGAAAATGTTGTTTTTAGCACCTGCTAGATGTTATAGAACCTGCAATGCAGAAAAGAGCATTGAAAAAGGGAAAAATTGTGCTGAAACATCAGGAAATAATTTGGTTTCAATCCCACCTCCTGATCTCAATGGACACAATTTTATCTATCATGGTGAAAATAAAAGCAATCAGACATGAACTACTTCATATATCTACCAAAAATGCATCAACCTATGGCCATCCTTATTCATGGTCATCCCTTCTTTCTTTTTATAGTGTAAGAACCATCCTGGATATAATTTTAGCTCAATTCCTTCTCTGCTGCCATACAGTACAGCCTCCTTCAATTATCCCCATTATCAATATTTTAATTCCTCTTTACTGAGTTTTTCTCATGTGAAATACAACATACAGTAACATTTCTTATATCGACAATGTCCTTTCATACTAGATCCCTTCTCTGCCTACCACTATGTATCTTTGTACTCCTGTATTTTTTTTAAAAAAAGTTCTTAAAAAAGTTAACTATAGAAACTATATCCATGTCCCCATTTCACATCCTCTTCTTAATCTATTATAATCACCCTTCCATTCCATCAAAATCAAAGAACTCTGTGTTTCCAAATTCAAAAATTAATTCTTGGTTTTTGTTCTTAATCTACCATGAGCGTTAGAAACAGCTAACTCTTTTCTTTTTAAAAAATCTTTATTCTCCTTTCTTCACACCAAATTCACAATTTAGACTGTTATATTTCTTGCACTTTGACCTCAATTTTTACACTGAGCTTTTTTCTTTCGATCCTTTTTTTGTCGTATGTGCCATTTTCGGGCTCCTTCTATTTTCCATGCTAGTATAAATTTGATTTTATCTCATCTAGTCCCACATCTTCCAATACAATCACAATTTATATCTCTGACACAGAACTCTTTGGAACTGTGGATGAATAACAAATTTCTCATGCTGCTTCCCTGCTATGATACAAAGCAGGCTTTTCTGACTCAATATTATTAAAAGAAAATCCCTGATTTCTAAATTGCTCATGTCAAAACCATATGTTATTATTTGTGTGTAGTTCTCATCCCTACTTCATTTCATCAGCAAATCCTATTACCGCTATATCTTAAAAACAAACAAATCTCAAAGTGGTTCAATTTTCTTCCTCTCTACAATCCACTTATTCTACACCACACTCAACTCTAGCCTCGGAAATTGTAATAGCTTTCTAACTTCTCTCTCTGTTTCTCCTCTTGGCACCAGCAATCTGTCCTCCACCTAATTCCCTACAACTCTCCATAGCAACTGCAGCAAATAACTTCAAGTTCAATCAGACCAATTTGCTTACTTACTTTAAATAATCCAGTGGCCTTCTATTTTAATTGAATTAAAATTCTGTTGGCCATCCTGATATACTAATTACTACATGAATTAACTTTTATCTATCTGACTAAACTCCTCTACAGCCACTCTCGCACTTGTCTGGTAATTCCAAGGAACAAATCTGCTTTCTGTTTCTCGAATCTGCCAAGCTTGTTTTAGCTTCAGGGCCTTTGCTCTAGTTGGCCCCTCTGTCTGGAAGGTGCTCCCAGCCCACTGAGCTCCTGAACTTTCATCTCCTCTGCTGGGGAGGTCTCTCTGAAGCCCAAACTAAAGTAACTAATCGGTCACTTCTCTCTGTTATTAGTTTTTAATTTTCTGTTTAGCAGGTATTCATGGCTAATTATTTGGTATATTTACTGAGTTTTCCTCTTTCTACTAAAATGTAAACTTGTTAAGTACAGACACTTTGCCTGTCTTGTTCACTGTTAACTACTCAGTGTCTGAAAAAGTGCCTGACACTTCAATTGGGCTTAAACATGTATGCTGAATGAATTAGTTGCAAGAGTTTATGTGAAGAATTAATTATTTATCTAACAATATTCTGTAAATTTATTATTCTCACTGTTTTAATTTAGATAGTTTATCAGAAAACGGTTGTCTCTATTTCCAGATAGTAAATATTTTAGTCTCTGTGGGCCATATAATTTTTGTTGAAGCTGTTCAATTTCAGCATCGTATTGCAAAAGTTGCCATGGACAATATGTGAATGAATAGACAGGGATGTGTTCCAGTAAAATCTTGTTTACAAATGTAGCTGACAGGCCAGATTTAGCCCATGAGCTCTAGTTTGCTGACAACTGATCTAGATTTGTAAATCATATGTAAAATTATGTCAGGTGGACTGATGATTTAAGGGAGTCTGAGAAAATTCTACTTTTTAATGTTTTCCCAATAATATTTACTTTCATTTTTTAAATTTTATTATCCTTTATAGCTACTGCTCCAGTTTTAGATATTCACTTCTATGTTTCAGTGCATTTGACTTTTAAAGTTGGGGAAGATTACACCTTCTTCTCTGAACATTCGGGTGTAGAGTAGTGAATGCTGATTAATATTTATCGGGTTTCATTATTTCCAATCAATTTTACTCTTTCTCTTGACAGCTTTTTCTTCCACTCTCCTGAAAAACAACACAAAAATGTTTTCAACCTTCTCATATATCTCATGTTCCTTATTCCCACTCTCTTGTAAGAAGAGTTTTGTTTTCATCATAGACAAAAATAGAAGTCATCAAATGACCATTTCCTAGTCTCCTTGACACCAATTTAGAATCATTTTTCATCTGTGATTATCCTTCTATCCTGATACAATTAGACAAAAGTGTTCTTTCAAAGTCGAGTGCATTACCTTTGTTTCACTTCTTTTCCTTCTCACGTATTAAAACCTTATACTGTTGGTTATTCTCTAACTCTCATCCATGTTCAACATTTTCCCCTCCAATGTATCTTTTCATTGACAACATTCGGATTTATCACATCAATCAGTCAATAAATAAAATTAGTAAATAATAAATTAGTTACATTTTAAAATTAATGCTATTAGTCATACATTAACAAAAACAAGTGAAACACAAATCACTCATCCATATGCAGTCTTCCATCTATCCCACACAGCTCTACTTTTCCCTTCCTCTTGCCCTTTATTTAGTATTAACTTTCTCAGAAGCTTTCCAAAGTCCTAATAAAAGTTTATATTCTGTAATTAACTTCTGAACATATTGCAATTTATAGATCTCTGTTAAAGTCATCAATGACACCCATGTTGATATATTTAATTAGTGTATTTTAGCTTAAAAACTGTATTTTCCTCAACTTACCTGACTCTTTCCATGCTTAGAACATTTTCACAGGCCCCATTTATCCCAAATGGAGAATTCCAGTCCACTCTAAGTAAAAGCAAAATTATCAGAAGTAACAATTTGTGCCTTTCTCAAGGAAACTGAAGAGGTGCTTTTGTTTTGCTCAAATCAACAACTCTTCTATTTTGCTGAAAACTTGAATGTCAGGATACTAAAATCCTGGCAGTTTATTTTCCCGGAATCACTACCACTTGTCCCTAGCATGGCTCCATCAGCAAAATCCCTATAAATCCCCTATGCAGTTTAATCTCTTTGAAACGGTTTCTTCAGAGGCTATTATTCCTGCTGTGCATCAGTTTATAAAGGAAAACTTTATTCTTTCAGATCTCCTTGTTTATTTAAACACAGGATTAATTAATTTTTATTTTTCACTTTACTTTTTTTTAGATTCTTTGAATTATTGGACAATACAAGACACTCTTTCCTTAAAGCATTTCCTTATGAAAGAAACGATATCACACTTTTCTTGTTTCCACCTTTTGGCTACTGTTTTGGTTTCTATTTTTTGGTTTTATCTTTTTTATATGATTCTTAAATTTTGAATTCTTCTAGAATTGCCTTTAACATGGCTATATTGTCATTTTAATCATTCTTTCTGAGATGCTTTACTCATTTTCATAATTTTCAGTATAAAATAAATCTCAGTGGTTCTGGTATAATATAAATCTCAATGAATCACAAAAAATGTATATCCAGAGCAGTCCTTCACATTGACCCTCAAAATCGTGTGTCTAGTGTGTGTGTGTGTGTGTGTGTGTAAGTGTGTGCGTGTGTTTTGAGACGCAGTCTTGCTTTGTCACCAGGCTGGAGTGCAGTGGTGCAATCTCGGTTCACTGCAACCTCTGTCTCTAGGGTTCAAGTGATTCTCCTGCCTCAGCCTCCCGAATACCAGGGACTACAGGCACACACAACGCCCAGCTAACTTTTGTATTTTTAGTAGAGATGGGGTTTCACCATGTTGGCCAGGATGGTCTCGATCTCTTGACCTCAAGTGATCAGCCTCCCAAAGTGGTGAGATTACAGGCGTAAGCCACTGTGCCTGGCCTAGTGTGTGTTTTCTTAAACGTACTTTTTTTCTTTTGCCAAACAAATCACAATATCTTGACATGTTCAGAATCGAAGTCATAGTTCCCCACAAATTTCTTCTGCAGTTAACCTATCTTAGTAAATAAATTGCACCCAGAGATCTTGGTAGCAAGAAATATGACATCTCCCTCTCTCTCTATCCAGTTGTGTCCTTTCCCTCTGACTGTTCACTACATTGCATATAAATTGACATGATATGCATGGCCAAATTAGTATTATCTGTCTTATTATTTTGGTACCAAAACAAAATATGCTTAAGGGAGGTACATTCACTAGACTTTACCTCCACTGCCACTAGTCTAGGCAGAGCCAGCACATCTACCCTAATGGGGAGAAAGATGCTTTTCTCTGGTCTTGAAGCCTCTATATTCATTTCACACCAATCTTCATAGAGTAGACTGATCAGCTTTTCAAATGCCAACTGAATCCTCTCTTAAAAATACTAACACATCCTCTCGTAAAATCCCCACAACGTTTCAGCATCTGCCTTATTTACGCTGAATTTCCCACACTGAATGCAGTATTTGGCACATAGCAGTAACTCAACAAGTCGTTAAACTCATCATTGCAGTCAATGAGTAACTGACTGAGTAGATTTATAGTTCTTGACCGTTTAGAGAAAATGTAAATATCTGTATGCTAATGAGGAGATACAGTCAGTGAACCAAGGGGCAAAGTTACCAGTGATCAGAATGTGTACCCTTTACAAGGAACACTTATATGTTCATTCAGGGAAAAATTCTGTAAAAGTAGAAAATTATATCTATGATTTAAAAAATAAAAACATTTTGCAAAAGATGTCATCTGTTACCTGTGAGACTTTGATATTAAATGAAAATATTGAGGATTATAGACTTAAAGACTTATTTATAGACTTCATTATAATATATAAAATTATTTCACATATTAAATATTTTGATATATTTAGTATCAAATATAAATACAAAATATAAAAGATTGTATAAGAAAAAATTCTAATGGTTTTACAATCCATGCAATTTCAAGATTTATGCGTAAGATGATAGTGCATTATATGCTCACGCCATTAGGTTCATATTTAAATTTTCACAAACCCTTAAGTGAAAATAAAATAAGTTTTTGCTTACAAAGCTGACTCAAGTGCATTGTGGCTACATGCTCAAGCCATTTGTTTTCCATTGAATTGAGCCTACTTTTCTTTGGCCAAGAAAGGTACTGTCAGACTCATGATTAGTGAGTAGCAGAAGAGTAGTGCCCTGAATTTAATGCTGATCAAAACATATTTCCTTTTTTTCAAAACTCTACATTTCTTCAGCAGCTCCTGTTGAAAAGCAAAACTGTTTCTAAGCAGAGAAGGGGCTCAAAAGTCTTTCAATTCAGATCAGACTGTATAAAACCTTATCCTGCCACAGGGGAGCGCTTTGCTTTTTTTTTTTTTTGTGGATGACATTGCCTCACTTTTCCTCTGCATTAACCATTAATGAATTCCCTGTACTATAAGTGAGATTATGCATTATTTGAATACCAAGTTGTTCTCTTGCATAAAACCAGGGTATGGGGAGGAGAGAAAATCATTTTTACTGTAAATGCACTGAGTCACTTAAGTGGCTGTCAGGTGTCTCTCATTTCAAAAAAATCTTTTCTCAGTGTCCCCTGGGAAGTTCAGAACATTTCTTTGGAAATGAAAATGTTTTTCTTCCCACTCTTACTGCATTTCTTTGAAGCCCACATACAAGCCATTATTCAAAGAATGAGTAATCCTGAAAAGTCCCCTGGGAGATTATCCTGATGCATACTGAATATAATGTAAGACAGAACACAGAATGAAGTACCTTTTTTTTCTTTCTTTCTTTTTTTTTTTTTTTTGGTAAATAGCTTGTCTAGTTAAAAAAAGTTAAAACAAAAAAGTTTTTTCCTCAAATTGTGTGCGTATTTATTTCAGCAGCAGACTGCCATTTTAAAAAAAGACATTTGAGGCTGCCAGATTAATCTTTAACTATATTTTATAAACATCATAACCCATATCACATTTCAACCTCAGATTTTTACCATCCTGGGCCATTAAGATGTTTTATGAGGTTTCATAAAGTATATATAAAATACTTGAAAATGACTGGATGGAGAGTGACTGAGACTGTTTGGAGGAAAGAAAAGGATACTGTCAAAACAAATCTAAAACATGCTACACAATACATTTTAAAAAAAAAAGATTCTTGACAATGCAAACTTCAAATGAATTAGAATAAAAGAGGAAATTTACCATTGTTTAATCAGTAACTTGACGAACATAAATCTTCCTGAATTTAACAGTATGCTTTTTGTAGTAAAACATGATAAAAGTCCTTAGAATATTTTTAAATGATAAAGGTTATACTCCATGGTAGTAATAACAACCTATATTAAATTTATTTTTTTATTTAAAATAACTGAAAACATCAAAAACTTTTTTCACAAATAATTCTTTCAAGTTTTTGCTTATGGCCATATACTGCATTCTCAGGTATTTTCTATCCCCCTTTCTTGCTTTTAATTTTAACCATAAAAATGATCTTAATGTGACATACTACTTTTACTTATTTTTTATTGTTAAATCATAATATCTTCAGGCTTTCAAAAAATGGACAGGTTCTGAATTCAGAGAAAGATTACTGTGAGAGTTATAATAATGAGTAGTATACAGATGTTTCAGGATTTAATGCGGATTCCAAGGCAGACTAAGTTTTGAAAACATAATGAATTAATTTAGAATGAGTTTTTTTAATCTTTTTTATGTCAATTGTGTAATATGCTTGCTAGACTTTTGTAGCTCTATCACAATACTTATGATTTTGGGAGGCAGCGTTGGCTAATGGAAATGATAATAACTTGAGTGCCAACGCCAGAATTTCTAAACACATGTAGAATATGAACTACTTTTGTTGTTTGGGGCATATCATTTTATTGCCCCATCTCTTGAAACAGAGATTTGGATTTGTTGATCCTTAATATATTACTGACTTTTCTTGATTCTTGACTTTTTATACTCATTTGTTCATCTACTTTCACTTTCAACAAATATTTAGTAAGAATCTGCTATTTATTGATGACCTAAAAATAGTGTATAAGCCAGAAATAAATCTAACGTATAGCCAAGGGAAATAATATTAAAAACGTAAAAAAATATATAAAAGAGTATTGATGAAAATAAATCAGAATAAGGGCATAATGTGTGTAGAGGTTAGTTTAGTGTGGATAATGTCAGAAAGCATATGAAGAGGTAATATTTGATACGAGCCTGGAATGAAGAGGTTTTGTGAAGATTTTAGGGAAAATAATATTTCAGGTTGAAGAAACAACATACTCTAAAGGCCTGAAATAGGAATAACCTCAGAGTATTCGAAGAAAAGAAAGAGTCAATATGGTTGATGCAGAATAATATAGTAGTGGTAATTATGAAAGGTAGGCAGGGTCAGGCCATCGTGGGCTTTCTACTTTAGAAATGGAAGTTACAGGTTTATTTTAAAAGTGAACGTAAGCCATTGGGCATGTTTTAATAGGTGGAGAGTCACTTTTGATAGCTAAGTAAAATGGATTATAGGGGTGCAAGAAGAGAAACAGAGAGACTAGTTAGGAGGTTATTGCAACAGAGTATAGGCAAGGGAGGTAACAGTGAAGGTGGTGAGAGGTGACCGATTTAGAATATATTTTATAAGGCCAGTGCAGTGGCTCACGTGTGTAATCCCAGCACTTTGGGAGGCCAAGGCAGGCAGATCACTTGAGGTCAGGAGTTCAAGACCAACCTGGTGAACATGGTGAAACCCCATCTCTACTAAAAATACAAAAATTAGCCAGTCACTCGCCTGCAGTCTCAGCTACTAGGGAGACTGAGGCAGGAGAATTGCTTGAGTCCAGAAGGCAGAGGATGCAGTGAGCCGAGATCGCACCACTGCACTCCAGCCTGGGTGACAGATACAAACTCCATCTCAAGGGAGAAAAAAAAAAAGAAGAATATATTTTATAGGTAGAGTTTATGGAATTATCTCCTGGATTCCTTGTGAAGTGTAGTGGAAAGAGAAGATTCCAGAACAACTATGAGTATGTATTTCTGGCTAACAGCTTTAGTTTTGGGATTAGGAAAAAATTCTGGGTAGGGAGATTTTGAGGGTATTGGGCAGTCATCAATTTTTGTCATGAGAAGGTGTTTTATTACCAGCTAGCAAAGTACAGGTGAGGTATTAGAATAAATCTGAATGACAATTCTTATTGTACTTTCATCATTATGAGACAGGTAAATATACCATTTTCCTGCTATAGTCACTTTTTAGTCTTCATTTCCTGTATTTCCTTGCCTTTCTTTTCATTTCTTTCATTTTGTTTAGCTTTTCCTTTGTGGTATGTGTTACAAATACAGGATATTGATGATTTTTAAAGTCTGAAATATTGCACCTGCGGTGACATTTCTTCTGATCCCATGGCTCTAATCCTGTGAGCTGGTTGGGAGGTCCAAAGCCAGAGGCTTCTCTGGACAACCAATTTAGTCTGATGTTGCAAGAAAAAATAAATCATTGAGCATGTAAATGCCTCTTTCTGGGAGACATTTGTAAAGTATATGAGTCCTAGACTGAATTCTTTTCCATGATCCAATAGCAACAGCCATAACCAAGAAGATATATGCAAGTGCTGATGAGTACACTTTGATATATGTGTTTGCCAAGAATCTTAGCTGATGTATTCTCTAGCCCAGGCCTAATTTTTCTTCTTTTCAAATAAACAATGATCTAAATTCTCAGGAAATCATAAGACCCAGTGACTTCACACAGAGATGTTTTGCATATCCAGATTTTACTCATGATTTATGATTTACAATATGAGGCTGTTTCATATGCATTGTGAAATTTGTTGCTTGCTGTTACTGGTTAGGAGGAGAGGAGAGACGAGAAGGTTTAAAGGAGAGAGGATCACAGCTTCCCTTCATACCTGTTATGGAGACAAAAATTGTTAGCAATGATGAGATCTAATTCCAACTTGATAACATCATTTGAAGTAGCATGTCAACAGAAGATTTCAATTATTAATTAATGATGGTCAACATTTATGTAGGATTTAATATTTTTCGAGGATTCTTATGTGGTTTCCATAAATGTTAACTCATTTAATCCGTATAATAACTGTAGGCGATGGACATTATTCTTCCAATTTTAGAGAATAAATGGAAGCACAGACAAGGTCAAATAATCTATGCAAGTTACATGGCTATTAAGTTTTAGAATTGTGAATAAAAAACAGCACTGTTAACCATGATGGCACGTAGAAACATTAAACAGCAAGCTAGCACAAGTTTGAAGACACCTTTCTTAAAAACAACCTCATAAACATGACATATTTCAGTTGTAGTGAAAATATAAAATATGGTTCTGTACTATATGCACATAGACATTAGTAGGACTTTGTTTTTAACAATTGATACTTTTCTTTTTATTTATTCAGTTTACAAATGTTTTCTGAAATGTTTGCTGTAGGATTTTGTAATTCAACAGTGAACAGAAAGGCATCAAATCCCACCTTCACTGAGTTTACTTTCTAAAGGCAGAAATTTTGCTTTTTTTTTTTTTTTTCTATCTTTTGCCTAACAGACAAAGAATAAACATCATTGACCTAACGGTGAGTGTGAAGAGGATCCTAGCCCAAGAGTGATATGACCATATATGTCTCAGAACGTTTAGGCATAATTTATTTTTTTTGGCTCTACTGTCAGAAACGTTTGCGCCACAGCAACTCCGTCTTGAATAGGGGCCGGGGAAAATAAAGCTGAGACCTACTGGGGTCCATTTGCAGCGGGATAAGGCATTATAAGTCACAGGATGTGATAAGAGTTTGGCACAAGAAACAAGTCATAAAGATCTGGCTGATAAAGTAGGTTGCAGTAAAGAAAACAAACCAAAACCAAGATAGCAACAAAAGTGACCTCTGTTTGCCCTCAATGCTCATTATAAGTTAATTATAATGCATTAGCATGCTAAGGGACTCTCCCACCGGTGCTATGACAGTTTACAAATGCCATGGCAATGACTGGAAGTTACCCTATATGGTCTGAAGAGGAGAAGAACCCTCAGTTCTGGGAATTGCCCACCCATTTCCTCATGAATAATTTCCTACTATTCCTTAGGAATAATCTACCCCTTGTTTAACATATAATCAAGAAATAACCATAAAAATAGGCAACCAACAGCCCTGGGCTGCTCTGCTGATGGAGTCGCTCTTCTTTATTTCTTTACTTTCTTAATAAACTTGCTTTCACTTTACTTTATGGATTCTTCTCGAATTCTTTTTGGCGTGAAATCCAAGAAGCATCTCTTGGAGTCTGGATCCAGACCTCTTTCCGGTAACAATACCACACCTTTACAAGTGATAATTGATTTTTAGTGCCTGTAAAAGTAAACTAAAGTTTTAACCCACTGGAAATCTAAGAGAACTGCATGAAGGAGGCCATTTACTAATTAAATCCCTGTATCGTTTCATGGAAAAGGATTTTTGCTTTTGTTTCTCTTTCACTAGCACTTCACAGCATCTACAGAACGTTAAGTCAGCTAAGAATTCTATAGCACTTGCTTGGTTATGCTTCAGAGGAAAAATCATTAATGACAATAATCTTTGAAAGCTTACTTGGAATGAAGAAAGCTACACTTTGGCACTTCTCTGAATTTCTCCAGTTTTGAATTAAACAGGACAAATGGGCTGCTGAATGTTGTTATTGCATCTTCAGTCAGCAAGAAAATGGTATTCTGTGCTGCTCACTTACGTAGAATATTGGGATATGAAATAATCAGACAATCTTTGTGTCTGGAATATCTTCCTTCAGGTTCTACACAATCAGCGATTTATTGTGCCCATTAGACAGTGGTTTCACGTAATGTTTTGCTGTTGTTTTGAAGTGATAACATTTTAAGTGCTGGTTGTCTTGTTTGGATGGGGGCGCTTATTTATGAATGTTTTCCAAAGACCTGATAGAGGAGTTTGTGTGTTTTAGACAAATCAATAAAAACACACACACACATAAATAAATGAAGCACATCTGTGAAACATTTTTACTATGACCTAGTTAAGGGCTTTTGTTTTATCGCTGTTAACGTGTTCTCAAAACATTTACGATCATTAGAATTTGATATCTGAAGTTTGCAGGGGTTTATGCTGTTGGTTGTTTGAGAAGGATAGTGTGTGTTGTTAGCAGTACAAACTCAGACATCTCAGAAAGCCATTTTTAGACTTCTTTTCTTCTTTATTTTTAGTAGTAACCTTGCAGCTCAGTACGAGAGCTTCTCTGTGTGATTTCACAATGTGCCAATGCTGTGATGTGAAATTGCAGTATGCAACTCTGCCCCCAGGAATTTAGCAGCCTGAAGTTGAACTTTGATAAAAATGAATGGATTACTTCTCCCCAATGGGGAGAAGCTGAATGACCTGGTATGCAAGGCATTAAATGGTGAATCAGAAGTCATAGCCTTGTCACTTACTTGCTGTGTGACCTTGGGCAAATCAATTAACTTCTCTGTGCCTCGGGTTCTCCATCTGTATAATGAGGACTGTGATACCTACCTTAAAAGAAAGGGAAAAGGATTAATGAGCAATGTCTGCAAAACACATTAAGCTCCACGGAAGAGAGGTGCTCTATAATTACAAGCCGTTATTACTGAATGTAAAAGACAGTAAAAGGGAACCATTATTTTATCTTCTCCAGTAGGAGTTATTTCAATGAATGCAGTTTTTGGTAGAATCTTAAAGCCAAGTAGCTATTTAAAATGCTTTAATTTTTCAAAAATTTCTCTTAATTATATAAAATATCAGATTTTCAATATAATAGATCTGAGGAGTAAGCCAATTCGGTACTTTGGCAGAATGCAAATTACTAAATACTGAGTGTCAGATGGCCTCATATTTATTCTACTGCCTATATAGCACTGAGCCTAATTCATCTTGGGGAGATAGTTATCTATTATATTCTTAGAGCCTTAAAAGAGTACTTCTAATACCTCTTCTACTAACCTGCTCTATTTTTAGCAAAACAGGCTTTCACATTAGGTAAATAGTTCGTGCTGAATTTAATGGCAGTATTTTTATTCTCAATAGAAAAGAGAATGGTGATTTTACATATCATATTAAACTTCTGTATGTTTAAAGAGAATTACTAAGTGGTATTTTTCTCTCAATGCTAAATAGCCCTATCATTTTGCATTATTCTTCAGAGGTCCACCTTTAGCGATATTGCTCTCTCTTTTCTCTCTGAATCTCATTCAGTATTTTGCAGTATGTTTAGCATTGCAAGGTCCAAGCTGTGAAGAAATATCGCTTTTTTAATTTTTTTTTTTTTTGACAGAGTTTCAATCTTGTTGCCCAGGCTGTAGGGCAATGGTGGGATCTCTGCTCACTGCAGCCTTCACCACCTGGGTTCAAACAATTCTCCTGCCTCAACCTTCTGAGTAGCTGGGATTACAGGTGCATGCCACCACACCTGGCTAATTTTTGTATTTTTAGTAGACACATGGTTTTGCCATGTTGACCAGGCTGGTCTCAAACTCCTGATCTCAGGTGATCCACCTGCCTTGGCCCTTGGCCTCCCAAAGTGTTGGGATTGCAGGTGTCAGCCACCACACCTGGCCACTTTTTTTTTTTTTTTTTTATAGAAATGGAGTCTCACTCTGTTACCCTGGCTGGAGTGCAGTGGTGCAATCATATAGCTCACTGCAGCCTCGACTTGGACTCAAGTGATTTTTCCATCTCACCCTCTTGAGTAGCTGTGTGTCACTCGTCCAGCTAACTATTTAAATTTTTGTGTAGAGACAGGGTCTCCCTGTGTTGCCCAGGCTGATCTCGAACTCCTGGTCTCAAGCAATCCTCCAGCTTTGGCCTCCCAACGTGATAAGATTACAAGAATGAGTCACTGCACCTGACCCCAATTCAGCTTCTATTAGTTGTACCACCTAATTGCTTGAATTCTTTGGAAGTCACTGAAACTTCCAATTGCTTAGTTAATTTATTGGCAACCTAAAAAGGTAGGACTAAATCATAAGGGTTGATTCTGACACTCACACCTTACATTGCTATATAATTTTGTTTTTTTATTTTTCATTAGTTGATTGAATATCAACCTGGTGTTCCAAATCTTTCAAATGATTTTATATATTCTATTTTCTCCACAGTCTTGTTTAAATGTAATTACTTATTTTTATTGATAAAAGAAATGAATTCAAACAGAAAGCACCATGTTGCTTGCACTTAAGGGTCCAGCTGTTGGAGTCAGACGTGGGATTGAATTCAATTAATTCATTTCCCTAGATCTCAATTGTCTCTGTGTTTCTAATATCACTTATTTCAATGATTTAATGAAGATTAAATTAGATAATATGTTGTAGGTGCTTAACATAATATCTGGTATGTTAAACCTTTGGTAATTGGTAGCTTTCGGTGATGATTGTGATTGAGGTCATAGTTACTTTGCTGATTTATTTTCCTAGGTAATATGTGTAGCAGATAGAGCCATAGTTTTTATGGAATTTTGTCCCAAGCCCAAATTTCAGCCACTTCAAAGCCTTTAGCTAAGTTTTACAGTATCAACAAAGAAGTTACTGTTCAACAGAACAGGCAATTTCTCATTTTCTTTTTGTCTTCCTTTGAGGTAGCTAACATTACTGGGTAAAGTTCTCGTTGAGAAATTTGCTTTATTTGTCACATATACATGCATAGATACGTATGCATATTTATAACAAACTACTTCCAATGCCTTGACTTACAATTTTTTGACTTTATGGTGGTTTAGAAGCAATACACACTCAACAGGGACTGTATTTCAAATTATGAATCTTGATCCTTTTTCAGGCTAGCGATATGTAGTAAGATACTCTCTCATGATGCTAGGCAGCAGCAGTGAGCTGCAGCTCCCGGTCAGCCCCATGGTCACAAGCATAAACAACTTGGTACTATACAGAGGACTGTGTTGCTAGCATTTTTGGAAGGGTGGGGGATAATAATAAAAAGAAGAAACAAGCTATACAGTCAAAACTGGATGCCTTCCTGAAGAACAATATGCCTGCTCAGTCATCAACAAGTGATCCTTAGTGCCTTCTACCAGCTATTCTCGAGACTCATCCGAAGAGAGAGAAATTGATGACCTTGTGGCTGTAGTAACCTCATCATCCAGCAATTAATTTTAGTTAAACACTACGAAGATTCCTCAGGCCCAGTGTGCCCTCAGCTGTGTACAATAATGGTGAGTAACCATACAACCATTCTGTTTTTCACTTACAGTACAGTATTGAATAAATGACATGAGATGTTCAATACTTCATTATAAAAGAGGCTTTTAGATGGCTTTGCCCAATTGTAGACTAATGTATGTGTTCTGAGCATATGTAAGGTGGGCTAGGCTAAGTTACGATATTCAGCAGATTAGGTGTATTAAGTGCATTTTCAACTTACAATGTTTTAAATTTATGATGGTTTATTGGGATGTAAGTCCATTATAAGTCAAGAATCATCTGTATTTAAAACATATTTACACATACATCTCAAAATATATTTCTAAAAACTTAATTATTTAACAATTAGTTGGTTGATAAAGAGTGTAAAAATCCTGGTAATAAGTAAGCCAAATAACCAACTCATTCATTTCTTTGTTCATCCACAGGGGAGTACTTCAATGATGTGTTATGACTAACATTGTGCTGGGAGTATGAAGGCTATAAAGCTGGTTCAATCTTTCCAGACCGTGAGACATTTTATAGCACGGATTCTGCCTTTTTTCTCTGAATATCTAATGACTTAATAAGCAGTGACTCTTAAGAAGTTCCTCATGAATTCTGAATAAAACTAAGTTTTCATGAGGAACCAATAGCCAAGTAGGAGGTTAAGACATGTATCAATCTGATTCTGATACAAAGTAAAAATATGGTCACCATAAAAGTATGGAGAAAAGGCTTTCAGGATTCAGCATTGGGTGAGATCTCTCCTAGGGTATAAGACAACGTTTTCGGAAGGAAGAAGGAATATAAGTGGAGCATTAAAGCATAAGTTAAAACAGAAACAGAGAAAGAGGAAGAGAAAGAAAGGCTAGTGAAAGCAAAGGGAATATCCAGGAAAGCAAGATTTGTATTTATTTTTTTCCTCTGAGTGGGGCACTGTCCTGTTTGCATATGTGTACATTCTTCCATTTCTATAAAGTAAGTATCATTTTAGAAAGGAGGAAAATGAAATTAAAAGACGGTAAGACATTTGGTTAGTAATGAGAAAACTGGACGTGTCAGGGTAAGTGTAACTGTCCAGCTTCATCCTTTAGGTCCTGAGGGTCTAGGGATTGGGTGGGAAGTCAATAAGAATCAGAGAACAGTTGAATTTGTCTGGAGAAAGGGGTTCTGGATCTCTTTGATCTTAATTTTGTTCATAAACAGCTGGGCTAGAACTGACTTTGCCTTCAAATAATATAGACCCAGATGACCTTGGTTTGCATGCTTTGAATCACTCTGTGACCTTGGGTCTCATTCTACTTCTTGTTTCATTTTTCTATCTGCACAAATTTGATAATCGTATTTTAGTTGTAAAGTCAGGGAGATCTTGGTTTATTTCCTGATGACAATTAGAGATATGTGGCCCTAGGCAATTTTTTAAACTTTCTGAACTTCATTTTCTGTATCTATATAGTTTTGATAATGTTATTTATCATTTATTATTTTATGAAGATTAGAAATAATACATGGTAAAATTTAATGAACATTCTGTCAAGCAGGGATAATATAATTTTCTCCTTAGGATTATTTTGGGGATTAAAATAGATAAGGCAAATGATGACAGTGTTTTGTAACATAGGTATTTAGATATTGAGATAAAAGTACCACTATTACAAAAAGTTTTATATATACACATATATATGTATATAATGTTATACCCACATGCACCCACTCACTTCTCCTACATACCCACATGTTTATATAAAGTCACCATACATTGCCTAATGCAGTGCAGCTACTTGATAAATATTAACTCAAGGGCCATGCAGCTCTATATTAATGCTAGAAATAAGAATATTTTATCAGTTTGGACATCCTGTTTTAAATTATATTTATATATATAAATTTATGATTTCTGTATGGAGTTAATTGAAAGAAAATGAATTGCAACACAGAGATATTCTAATATAGATGAGACACATATATACAATTGTCATATCATATTATTGATTCAGTTGAATTTTTTACTTAACAGTATTTATTTCTCATGACATTAAATTGTTATATACAACATATTAGTTTAATTAAGTAATCATTTATTCTTAAGCATTTGAATTATTTGAATTTTTTAAAATTGCAAATAATGGAATCAAGAGAAAATATTGGGCCCTTCTTCCTGACTGTATACCTTTTTCCCTTCTTTGAAAACTTTTGTTTATGTTTATGGATTTAGGGATATAAATGCAGTTGTGCTACATGGATATACTGCATAGTGGTAAAGCCTGGTGGGCATTTCATATTCACATCACCTGGATCATGTACATTGGAGACAATAGGTAATATTTCATCCCCCACTGCCCTCCAACTCTTCCTCCTTTTAAAGTCTTTAATGTCTATTATTCCACTCTCTATGTCCATGCATACTCACTGTTTAGTTACCACTTATAAGTGACAACATCCAGTTTTTTTTTTTTTTTACAGACGGAGTCTCACTCTGTCGCCCAGGTTGGAGTGCAGTGACGCGATCTCAGCTCACTGCAACTCCACTTCCCAGGTTCATGTCATTCTCCTGCCTCAGCCTCCCGAATAGCTGGGACTACAGGCGCCCGCCACCATGCCCGGCTAATTTTTTGTAATTTTAGTAGAGATGGGATTTCACTGTGTTAGGCAGGGTGGCCTCGATCTCCTGACCTCGTGATCCACCCGCCTCAGCCTCCCAGAACACGCAGTTTTTTACTTCCTGTCTGAGTCATTTCACTAAAAACAATGACCTCCTGCTCCATACATGTTGCTGCAAAGTACATGATTTCATTCTTTTTTGTGGCTGAGTAGTAGTCCACAATATATAATGCATTTTTAAATCCAGTCATCTGTTGATGGGAACTTAGGTTGATTTCATGACTTCACTCTTGTGAATTGTTCTGCAACAAACATGATGACAGGTGTCTTTTAGATTTAACGGTTTCTTTTCCTTTGGGAGAGACACTTAGTAGTGGGATTACTGGATGGAATGGTAGTTCTATTTTTAGTTTTTTGTGAAATCATCATATCGTTTTCCATAGAGGTTGTACTAATTTAGATTCCCACCAACAGTGTATAGGCATTCCATTTTCTCTGCATTCTCACCAACATCTGTTGTTTTTTGACTTTTTAATAATAGACATTCTGACTGGTGTAGGATAGTATTCCACTGCAGTTTTAGTTTCCATTGTTTTGATGAGTAGTGCTGTTGAATATTTTGTATATATTTGTTGTCCACTTCTATGTCTTCTTTGAGAAATGGTCGTTTGTGTTCCTTGCCCACTTTTTAATGGCGTTATTTATGTATTTTTCTTACTGATTTCTTTGCGTTCCTTCTGTATTCTGGATATTAGCCCTTTGTTGGATGCATTGTTTGCAAATATTTCCTCTCATTCTGTAGGGTGTCTGTTTACTCTGTTGATTATTTCTTTTGCTGTGCAGAAGCTTTTTAGTTTAGTGCTAGTTGTCTATTTCTGGTTTTGTTGCTTTTCTTTTTGAGAACGTAGCCATAAATTATTTGCCTTCTAGGATTTTTATAGTTACAGGTTTTGTCTTTAATACATCTTGAATTAATTTTTTATATGGTAGGGATAGGTGTCCAGTTTAACTCTTGTTCTTATGGCTCCCCAATTTTCATAAAGTCATTGATTGGATATGGTGTCCTTACCCTAGAGTTCATGTTGTCAAACTTTATCAAACATCAGTTAGTTGTAGAAATGTGTCCTTAATTCTGGGTTCTCTATTTTATTCTGACTGTCTGTTTTTTACCAGTACCATGCTGTTTTGGTTACTATTGCCTTATAGTATAATTTGAGGTCAGGTAATGTGATACCTCCAGTTTTATGCTTAGAATTGATTGCTTTGGCTGTTCATACTATTTTTTTTTTTTTTGGTTCCATATACATTTTAGGATTGCTTTTTCTAATTTTGATTATATATTTTGTAGAAAAAGATGAATCTCATTTCCAAAAGTTAAATTCCTAGACTAGGGGATATGTACATTTTCAAATATTTTTATACATGATATCAAACTGCCTTTCAGGAATATTGTCCTGTCTCTTTAATTAACATTCTCGACCTGATTTGTACCATTTGGAAAAGACTGTCATTTGTCTTTCTTTTGTTCTTTTCCTTTCTGGCAGCTACTCTGGACTCTCATGTAAATTATTCTACTGAATGTCAAAGCTCTGAAGATCATTCACATAATTTTCTATGTATTATGCAAGCCTTGTCATTTATTAGAGTAGGAAAAAAATGGTTTATTTTTATTTACTTGTAACTTAGTCTTTATTTTCATGAAATTATAAATTTAAAGGCATGAGAAAAGTTTTCCTGAAATTGAGAGATTTAAATTCATCTTTTAAAATCCCAAAGTGATTTAATATGCCAAATTTAAAAAACTATGCAGACTTATTTATATCCACTTTTATCAAGCTTAAATTTAAAATATATCTGTCACTAAAGTGACTCTGAAGTTAGTGCCAAAAGACTAAACTTGCCATATGAAAACTATTTTGGAAGTTGGAAAACCTGAAGTCTTGAAATCTATTTGAGCAATAAGTTTAGTCTTTTGGTATACAATTATTTTGTATGCTTATGTCACTATTCTGAAACTACTTTCATGGATTGCTCTCCAAAATTAACTTTCCATTAGGAGCTAAAAAAAAAAAAAAAAAAAAAAAAAAAAAAAAAAGAAGTATTTATCTACCAATTCATTGAAAATAAAGTGATAAAAAGTGGCAGAGCCAATATGTATTAATACTTTTCCAAAAATAGATATCTGTTTATCATTTTAGGAACTAATTACTTATGACTTGTGTGCACCAAAATAATCAAAGATACCACTAAGCTATGTAATGATAATTTCATATTTGTTGGGCAAGATTAGCTTTTGTGTAATTTAGTATGTTCTGGAAAGTAGAACTGGAAACTAAATTGAGATAAGCCCTCTAGCATATTCTTTGGAATTTCTAGTTTGTAGTATTGATGTTGAGTTAATATTTCTGTGTAAGTCATATACATTCAGTGTTAAATAATTTGGGGACTACCTACATTTTTTAAATGAAATTCACTTTTAAAAAATTTCTTCCTTATAACTCTATTTGATTTCATCATTAACTTCTCCTTTAAGAGGTAAATATTGCATGACAAAACTCATCATTCCTGAAGACGGGTTCCTAATTCTTCTAAACAAGTGGACTATCTCTTTAAAATAGAATAACCTGATGGGATGTAAGACCATGAAAAGTTAGGACATTGGATAGGTTCATAGGGGAGCGGGCTTATTCAGTGCAGATTGAGTCAAACTACTGAACAATGGTGTGAAATTGTGCAAGGTTTATCATCATTATTACGTTTTACAGCAGGATAAGGCTATCTGTGGCTCAAAAAACTTAAAGACGCTTGCAGGAGAAGAGGTAGATAGAACCCAGCGAGAGACAGAAGGTTGGCACAAAATGAGAAAAGCACAATTCAGTTGTTTTTAATGCAAAGTTTATATCAGTGAGAATGTTTCAATATAAAGGCATCTATGTTATCTGCCACACGAACTCATTTAAGTAAAAGTCAGCTAACCATGCTGACTGGCAGTTTTATTTTTAAAGAAAATGCTTTATAAGGAATTCTGTGTGGAGATAAAACTGCAAGGAAAGGAAATATCATATGCAAAAAAACTAAACACAAAAGTAGAAACTGAGAAATCAGGAACAGCTTGAACATAAAAACAGGTGATGAGGGTAAATGTCAATCCTTCTAGAATTCCCATATTTATTTGGAAGGATAGCAAATTTCCTTTCAATGCACAGGATGCAGCTGATGTAATTGTATTTAAATCTTAAAAGACAAGGTTACCCCAATCATATTGAATAACTTTGGGCTTATATTTGAATTTTTTCATAAAATGATAACTTTCACCAAATCCAGTTCTGCAGAAAATCATTATACCTGTTTCTAGCATGTGTGATTTTTCTGCTTACAGTGTTAAAATATTAGTTTTTCATAAAATATTAGTATTTGCTAGTTGAATGTCTGGTTGGATAATTTGAGAATAAAATTTGGCATCTGTTAATCTATTCACTTTCTTATTTTGTCATTTATTAAAATTAAAAAATAAGTGCGTATTTTACATTAAAGTATTGAAGAAATAGTTCAACAAATATTAAGGACTTACTAAACATAAAGAACTGATGATAAAATGTTGAAGAAAATAGGCATCATTTTTGGAATCATAGAGATCCTATCTGCTGAAAGAAACATTATCTGTATAGTAAGAGAATTAACTAGAAAAATTCAACCTCGCTGAAGGCCACAAAGAAAATACTTATGCATTATGAAAGAATCCGATTTACAAAGTCAGAGAAAGCTTCTTCAAGTAAATTTTGCCTGAATTTCAATCTGAATGTTACATGAGAGGTAACTTATGATGAAGAAAAAAAGCACATTTGCAAAGGAAGGGACTGATAAGCATAAAGTTTTTGCTACAAGAAGGAACAGGTAGAGTTTTCCAGACTATAAGACACTCTGTATTGCTAGAATAGACGCTGAAATAGGGCATGTGGGGTGATGTATGACAGTCGCTTCAGGGTAGTGGTAGAGTGTTCCATCCTGTGTCTTTCTGATCTTTTAAAATAATTTTGGCTTTATTTTAGGAGCAACTATGTATCATTAAAAGATACATGTAGGAGAAAGATGTAAGGAAACAAATATGATTATATTTTTATTTTAAAAAGCAATCCCTATTTCTTACAGAATGCAGACTGGAAGTGTGAACCAGTGAAATCATCTAAATGTCTATGACAGAAATCCAAATGAGTAAAAATAGTAACTTGATTATGATGCTTATTTATGCAAATAACCATGGTAAATACATTCGAGGTAAACAGTTAAACTTCAAAACACAAAAATAGATATTTGGAGTATTGGGTAAAAAAATGGGACTATTGTAGAAAGACTTCATCTTTCTTTCATAGGGTAGTCCATAGGTGTTAAAATCATTTAATAATACAGGCATCTCTGCAAAAAGGCACACTGGGAAGGAAAGAATATAAATTTAGTTGGCACAGGTTGAATAACTGTTGGCTTTCAGCTATCTAAGAAGTTATTAGTTGGCCGTTGGACCTAATTATTTTATATGGAAGAAAGAGTCTTAGCTACCTGCCATGACTTCTGATATCAACTACCCAGATTTAAGCCAAGCTTCACAGTTTAAGGGAACAGTCCTCCACAAGACTACTCTTCATTCAGTTGCTAGTTCAGGGGTCCACAGGCCACCCTCACTTTGGACCAGCTGGCTACTAACTTGGGGTAAAGCATATCTCCTCAGGTCCAATAATTTAGTATCAGAGTTCACAGAACTCAGGAAAGTTCTAAATTTATAATTACAGTTTCCTTAGAGGAAAACTATTCAAATCAGAATGTGCCAAGGGGAAAGGCACACAGAGCAAAGTCTTGGAAGGTTCCAGATATGAAGTTTCTATTGTCCTCTCCTCATGGGATCAGGATACAGTAACCTCCCAGCACACTGACATATGACAATACACAGAATACTGCCAACCAGGGAAACTCTTCCAAGCTTTAAAATCCAGACTTGTTATTGCAGTTTTATTACGCAGGTAACATTGATTGAATCATTTGTCACAGGGCTCAAACTCCAGTTCTCCTCTCCTCTCCAGAGGTCAGACTGATGACTCTTGTCTCAACGTCTCAATCCTCTAATCACATGACTAGTTTTTCTGGTATGGCCAGGTCTCGTCCTGAGTTATCTAATTTGTATAAACTAAGGGTCCGCCCTGATTTACCTTGTTAGCATTACCCATCAAGTGTCTTCCAAAGGGCTCATAATGAATAACAAAGTCACAACTATCAGTCAGGAAATTTCAAAGATTTTGAGGATACCATCCAGAAGCCAGGCACAATGGTCAGCCAGATATTTTATTACACACTAGCAATATGTCTGTGAAAAATCTACATCTAGGCAGTTGTTACAGCTATGGATATGAATAAACTTATCTTAAGTATTTGCATGTTGAGCTTGGGAATGGTATTAAGACCTATACTTGGAGACATCCAAAATTTAATGTTTAGGTTGAGGAAGGTGAGTAAATAAGAAAGTGGGTTAGAGAAATAATGAGAACCCAGGGTGGATATCTCCAAATTGGGAGAGATCAGACATGGAACATTGCTGAGAGGTCTTGTAAGAGAAGGCCTATTTTTTTTTTAACTGACAAGTGTAATAATTATTTTAGCAATGTTATTTTTAAAGCTGGATGGGAACTGGATACTCAATGAGCAGATGGCTAAGTGGGATTCAGCAAACACAGGCACCTACCTACAGGTATGCGACTGTGAAAGAAAAGGACAGGGCTGGAGAAGTGTAAAGATTCTGAGATTTAGATTTAGTTGAGCTTGGTTTGGTTTTATTGAGGGCCAACTGAAAAGATTTAAAAGTTAATAAGCAAGAGTTAGTAAAGGAAAAGAGATTAATTTTAAAAGAAAAATTGTGTAGTTCCCATGGATTTGGAAGAAAAAGAAGCAAAGCACAGATGGAAGAAGAGCTTTACATAAGAGGAGAAACAGGAGGGGAATGGAGTAGGATAGGCAAAGATAGAATCACTACATGCCAAGGTTTCATCTGAGCATTGGCACAGAGTAATAAACAAATCAGAATAACTATATCTTAATGGAGCCTATGGTCTAGTGAGGCAACTAACATTAGTCAAAATCACAAGTAATTACCAATGAGAACAGTGTTATTGAGGAGATAACGGTATCTGGATATAGAAAACCAACAAATAAACTAAATCAACAAATGATTCACCTTACATAGAATATTTTGAGAAATGCTGAAAATCGATATTTAGATCAAAAGTTGGAAATGCTGTTACTATACCTAATGGGTTCACTCACCCAGCGCAGTAAAGCCAGGCACTGACACAAAGATATGCCATGAGAGCAAAGGTAATTTATTCCAGGGCACCAAGCTAGAAGAATGGACAGTTAAAGTTTAAGACCCAAACTCCCCAGTGCTTTACAAGCAAGAGATTTTAAAGGCAGGGGTACATCTCAGGAAAGCAGAAATTGTAGGCAAAGTATTAAACCAATACACAGAGGTTGAACATTGGTTTGGCCTATGGGTGTGATCCTCTTTAGGGCCCTTAGAAAGAAATGTAGAACAAAGAACTGCAATCAGAATTCAGTAGTCAGTTCTCACATTTCTGTGGTCTATGTTACAGCAATCAGCGTTTTCCATCTGGTGGGAGTTTCTGAAAAACAGCTCAAGAAAACATGTTAAGGAATAATTTTTTATTGCTGTGTTTTGCTTGGGAGACTATTGTTATGTGAACCCCAAAATCTTATATTTGAGATTGGTCTCAGTTAATTTAGAAAGTTTATTTTGCCAAGGTTGAGGATGTGCCCGTGCCACAGCCTCAGGAAGTCCTGAGGACATGTGCCCAAGGTTGTTGGGACACAGCTTAGTTTTTATACATTTTAGAGAGACATGAGACATCAATCAATATAGGTAGGAAGTACATTGCTTCAATCTGGAAAGTCAGGACAAGTTGAAGCAAAGGTGGGAAGACTCCAAGCAGGGAGGGGGCTTCCAGGTCACAGATAGGTGAGAGATGAAGGGTTGTGTTCCTCTGAGTTTCTGATTAGCCTTTCCAAAGGAGGCAATCAGATATGCATCTATCTCAGTGAACAGAGGGGTGACTTTGAGTAGAATGGGAAGTAGGTTTGCCCTAAGCAGTTCCCAACTTTATCCTTTAGTTCAGTGATTTAGGGGCCCCAGGATTTACTTTCTTTTCACAGTTAGTATCTTCATTCTTATCAGATTGCTCATTTACTTTTCAAGACTAGTTAGGGTCTGAAATTTCCCTGGAAGGAACTCAAGATCTTTCCTTTATTCAATGACTGGGGGACCTGGAAAGCACTTAATAGAATTCTCTGTACCATCTCAAGGCCTGGTTTGCAGAGGGATAGGAGTGGACGAAAGAGAAGGAAGAGTTCCTCACACAGTATTTACACCTTATGCAAAAGCCCTATCCAGGGTAAGAATGAGGGTGCCATAGTTAAGAAAGGAAAGAAAACCAAGGATACTAAAATATAGTGAACAGAAGTAAGGTGGAGCAGTAGGGTGAGGTTATTTAAAATGCAGAAAGAAAAAAACAGTCTGTTTTATATACCCATGTATCTGTTCTTTTTATAATTTCTCCTTTCTTCCTGATGCTCCAAAATTATCATTTCCTGCCTGTTTGATATGGTTTGGTTCTGTCTCCACCCAAATTTTATCTTGAATTGTAGCTCCCATAATTCCTACGTGTCATGGAAAGGACCCAGTGGGAGGCAATTGAATCATGGGAGTGGGTCTTTCCCATGCTGTTCTCCTGATAGTGAACAAGTTTCATGAGATCTGATGGTTTTATAAATGGGAGTTCCCCTGCACACACTCTCTTCCCTGCCACCAAGTAAAACGTACTTTACTCTTCATTCACCTTCCACCATGATTTTGAGGCCTCCCCAGCCATATTGAACTGTAAATCAATTAAACCTCTTTCCTTTATAAATTACTCAGTCTCAGGTATGTCTTTATGTGCAGCATAAGAACAGACTAATACACTGCTCAAATAACTTCCTTTAGTCATTCTTTAAGAGTAGATCTGCTGGCAACAAAGTTTTAAAATTTTCCTTAAGTTGAGATATATTTATTTCCCCTTCATTCCTGAAGGTTAAACTAATATAGAATTTGTGGTTGACAGGGTTGGTTTTTCCTGTTTGTTTGGTTTGTTTTCTTTTTATTCCAGCACTTGAAAAATATGGACTTATTCTGGACTCCATGGTTTCAGATGAGAAATCTACTGACATTACAATCTATATTCCTCTTTAAGTTGTTTCTGTCTGACTGCTTTCAAGATGTATTTCTTTGTCTTTCAAAATGTTCAGAAGTTTGACTATGTTATCTCTTGGTATAGATTTCTTTGTCTGTAATGCCTTTGAATTTCATTAAGTTTCTTGAATCCATAACTCTGTGTGTGTGTGTGTGTGTGTGTGTGTGTGTTTGTATATGTGTATGTTTTAACCAAACTTGAAAAGTTTCCAAGTCATTATTTCTTCCCGTATTCTTTTATCTCACACTCTTTCCGTGTTCTTCAGGAAGCTGATGAAACACATGTTGTATCTTTTGTTGTCTCACATGTTTCTGTGGTTTTGTTCATCTTTTGTCTGATCTGTTTCCTCCTTTCTGTTCAGGTTAGGTAAATTCTGAACTGGGTGCATTCAATCAAGTTCACTGATTCTATTCTCAATCTTTTCTAATCTATTCCTGAGCTGAAAATTTGGTTAATGTATCATTCAGTTCCTTATTCCAGTTGGCTCTAAAAATTAACTTCTATTTCTTTGCTGATATTCTCTATTTTTTCATTTGTTTCAAGAAAATGTACGATTGATTGTTGGATCATTTTATAATGACATAAAATTCTAAACATCTAATCTATCAGTGTTCATGACAGTTTATATTTTCTTATTTAAAGTATAATTTCCTTCATTCTTGGTATGATAGGGGATTTAATTGTATGTGGCGCATTTTGTCTATTCTGTTAGGAGACTCTACGTCCTATTTAAATATTTCCTTTTAGAAGGCAGTTATTCTGTTTAGGTTTAGCATTTAGGTCCTGGCTTACTTTTGTGGATTCTGGTTCAAATGGTAGTTGAATTTTCCAGTCTTTGTGGTATTATTTTGTTTGGGTCAGTTTATCTGATGCTTTTAGGGCATCTATTTGTCCCGGTATGTGTGTACTCCCTGACAGAGCAGAGGAACTTTTTCTGAGCTGGACTTCTGGTTGTTTCTCTGTTGGGGAAGAGAGTCCCAGGCCCTGGGAGATGAAGGTATTTCAGTCAGAGGCTGCTGTGGTGGAATCTTCATACAAATGGCCCACTGTTGACCCAGGTGTCTGGACAGAGGAGAGGATTCTCAGACCCAAAGAAACAAGGGGACTCTCTGGCCCAGGCTACCAGCTATGCCAGTTCCTCATACTCATGCCATTGACTCCCCATTAGAAGAGGGAGTATCAGGCCTAACAAGACTTTCCTCTCCAGGCATTTGTTACAGGATTCCCTCTGCTTAGGAGGGATGAGAGCTAAGCTACTTGTTCCAACTGGTTCTTTCCCAGGCTTCATCCTGCTCATCCCAGTATCACTAGTGAGGGTTGGGAAGGGAGTTTCAGGGGGCCACTGAGGCTTCTCAGACAAGGCTGTTGTTGTGGCCTCTCTTGGCAGTCCCATCTGCCTTGGTATTTATTACTCCACCATAGAGTCTCAGTCTTTGTAGGGAAGAAGAATGCTTCCCCTGGCCCGTTACAGTTAAAAAGTTTCCCGATGTGTTTACAAACAAGTCTAGTGTTTTTGGAAGGGCTCCCATTCTCTCTGGGAAAAAAATGGACCTACATGGATTGCCTTCTATTTTAAAGTTGGGGTAGAGAAACACTGGCTCTGGTTAGCCTTCTTCTGGTGGATGAGTGTATATATATATATAATATCTCCAGTCACTCCGTTGTTCCTCTAGTTTTGGGATGCAAAACCAGTTAATCCTCTTCCTACTACCATTCAAACTTTTTCTCTCTTTCTTTCTTTTCTTTCTTTCTCTCTCTTTCTTTCTTTCTTTTCTTTCTTTCTCTCTCTTTCTTTCTTTCTTTTCTTTCTTTCTCTCTCTTTCTTTCTTTCTTTTCTTTCTTTCTCTCTCTCTCTCTTTCTTTTCTTTCTTTCTCTTTCTTTCTTTCTTTCTTTCTTTCTTTCTTTCTTTCTTTCTTTCTTTCTTTCTTTC
>NW_012098399.1:401791-431116 GCF_000951045.1 Mandrillus leucophaeus | reverse complement strand
CTATTTCTTGTTAGCAGTATGAATCATAAATTGATTAATAAACATTCATAAAATCAATAAACATTTAACTCTCAAACTATGCCTGCCTGGACTATTTTAAGTTTTCATGTGATAGCTTCTTTATCTATAAGAGTACAATGAAAGAATATAAACACTTATTTTTTCATATAGGTAAGAAAATTAATGACCGTATCAACAAGGTGCTTTTAGTATTTGAAAGAGACTCATTTAAAACTATGGTTCAAACCACATGAATACAGATGCTATTCAAATGTATTTGTGATCTAAGGCATCGAAATCTGTTTGAAAATTTTTTTTACATTAAATGAGTTGATTAAGTAATTAGAGAAATACTTTAGAGCCTAATATGTGCTGGTCTCTAGTCTATACTAGAGATAAAACAATGAATTAAATAAAACTTTCCCTCATTGAGGGTATATTTTTAATAGAGGTACAGTTTTCAATCTCTCTTCATATTAATACAATTTTTGAAACTTCAGTCACATTTTAAAGTTATTTTAAAGCAATAGAGCAAACTAATCAAGTTTATGTAAAAAAACTATTTAGATTATTTCATATTTTTTATATTAGCTGCCTATTTATCAATCTCTAATTTGAAATTCTGTTGTACACACACAGAGATCTTAACTTTATCTTGAATAAACTTATTTTAAATTTTCTGGTGGGATTACTCAAACAAAGGCATTTTAGGATGATTTCCTACTAAATTTGAAAATAATGAACTAGTCACTTGAGGTATCGTTGGTGCCACATTTATGCCTAAATAAGTAGAAGAGACAATTTTGCAGAATTTTTTTCACAGATATTACAAATTCTACTGTACTTTATCTTCAAATAAAATTGTTTGTGTTTCTCATTGGTAATAAAGCATATGTGAGTCTTCCTTAAAAATAATATAATTTATAGAGGATGGATAAGCAATTAATAGTAATTGCATTATCAAGACAAACTTAATTTTGCCCTTGGGCACTAAATCCTATTAGCAAAGATGCAAATCTGACATTTTTGAATTTAAAAAAAAGTTCTAAGGAATTTGATTTTGTATTGGCACATCGACTTGCTGCCTCATGGGTTATGACACGCTCTAGCTACTGCCTTCTACACTATAATTTAACACTGGGAACTCACTCTTTCCTAATGACACCAGCCTTTCAGCAATACACTAATAGATCATGGGCTGATGATGTTCATTAATGATGAATCACACTAATATATCATTTCCTCTGTCACACAGGTGTTTTATCAGATTAATTTCATCGGTGCAATGACCTGTGATGATGATGCATTGCTGAAGGATAGTGCAATTTAGAAAGAAATGAAATTTGGAATTAAACCTGTATTCAGCAGCTTTGAGGCTCTATTGGAAAACTTGATAGAAACAATAGATGCGAATGAAATATACATTCAGATATTGAGCAGATATTCTAGTCTTTATAATGCACAGAGCAAAGCCACTCATATATTTTGCCTTACAAATTTTTAAAAATAAAAAAAAACCACATTAAAATTCTAATACCATAGTTTCTAACTTTTTGACTGGTAGTTTCTATTTGAGTATGAAACCATCAAATTCATATCAAATAGCTTTTGTGCAAAATTAAAATACTGTGGCTTTGTCTTTTTCTATACTTAAGCAAAATTACTAAAGTCAGTAATTTATTTATTTTCTTTTCCTTAATTGGGGCATTTAGCGAAGTATGTACCTTGTGCTTTACATATTAAATAAATAACAAAATATTCTACATAATGGATTTAGGTCAATGTGAAGAGGGCTTTGAAAGTTCACTATAAATATCTAGTTTAAAAAATATATCCAAATGTTATTTTCTTTTCTTACTCTTTTCTATTCTACATGAATAAAAGTTTAAAAAACCATTAAGAGAGAATTTTAATTAGACATCTCATGGTGATAATGAAAAAAGTGTTAACTATATTCTTAATATTACATTTTTATTTTCAATTATAAAATTGAATCTCAATTAGTATCCTATTAAATTACTTTTATACGATTATTACCTACATGGTAATGAAGACATTTTTAAGATATATTTAATCATGTATTTAAAAATTTTCTTTTAAGGAACAACTGTTTGACTTTTCTTCGAATTAAACTCTAGTACTCAAAGTATCATTTAAATGTATCTTTGTACATTACCATTCCTGAATTCAATTTTAACCCTTCAGTATTCATCCTAATGATCCAACTGATGTAGATTTATACCTGATATGTGTGACTTCTCTAACATCAATTTACAAGAAATGCCATGCATTTGTCCTGTGCCTATTTAACATAAAAGATCCCTGCATACATAAATTATGAAAATGGAAAGAGAAAAAAGAAAACAATAACGATGTTTTGTTAAGCCATCGATGATGTGTTAAGCCATCTGGTTGCTTTCTTAATTAATTTATCTCTTAATTAAAGAAATTGTTTGGGCTCCCTACAATGGGGTCAATATTCTTAAGAGGAGAGGGGATGTCTCTGGCAGCAATAGTCTTCCCATCTATATGTTCCTTCATTTGCTGCATCCTATAACTTGCTTTCAGATCACGTGCGCACAGTACATTTTCACAACAATACTTTTGTTATCCAAATGATTGCAAATGTTTGATCAATTGGCATGGTAGATCATATGATGATTCAGAGTAAGGGGTTCATTTTGGTGCAAAGAAAATGTGACTATGAGCACATGATCATGGTTTCCACTGATCCTACCACAGATCCCACACATCTGAAGGAACTAGCATAATATAATAGTGAAACAGACTTTTAAAGGCTCAAATGAGACACCAGCTTAGGAATATCAATTTATGGATGTGTGGTATTTTGTCAATTGCTCATAAATGGCGATGGTTCCCTAAGGGCTAGAATACAAGAGTCTTAGAAATGGTGTGTTCATTTGCATTACTGTAAAGGTATACTGAGACTGGGGAATGTATAAAAAAAGAGGTCCATTTTGGTTCATGGTTCTGCAGGTTGTACAAGCATGGCACCAACCTGCCTGGCTCCTGGTGAGACATAAGGAATCTTACAACCATGGCAGGAGGTGAAGGAGGAAGCAGACATATCACATAGTGACAGAAGGAGCAAGAGATAGAGGGGGAAGTTCCAGGCTTTTTTAAACAACCAGATCTTAGGTAAACTCATAGAGGGAGAATCCACTCATTACCATGAAAACAGCACCAAGCCATTCTTGAGGGATATGCCCCCATGATCCGAACACCTCCCAGCAGGTCCCATCTCCAACATTGGGGACTACATTTCAACATGAGATTTGGAGGGGTAAAATATTCAAACTCTATCAACTGGATTATGCAAACATCGTTGGCCCCTCTCATGATAACTTTTAATAACTAACTTGGGAAATGCTTTCTTCCCCTATTACAATGGGCTCTGCTAATTAGGTAAAGATTCTTGCTACTACTGGCAACAATGCCTCCTCCATGTAAGAGTTCCAGAGAAATTGAAGTTATATTATACTTAGCCACTTTGCGTTTCTCCTTCCAGTTAACTGTTAGAAAAAAAAAAAAAAAAAAAAGAGTTACTATATAGAGGAAGATAATGGCCAGTTACCAGAAGATCCATAAACTATATGGTTTGGGAGGGTAATAGCAAGTGGGCAGTTGCAACAACCATAGAAAGACAAGGACAAGGCAAATAAAGGCCCATGCATTTGCAGGGAGATCTAGGTCAACCCATCTAGTAAGCAACCTAGACCAGCCAAAATACAAGCCAAGAATGAAGAAAATCTATTATGAGTGAAAGAATAGGACGATGACTATTAATCACAGCCTTGGGGTTGTTTACTGCTGCTGGAGAAGAAATTGTTGTTTTTTCCTATTAGTTGACTTGTATTATGTCCTTTAACAAATTGAGCTACAGCCAAGAAGAGGCTCCGTTGCTGACTGGCTTTAATGTAAGTATCTGATTGGTAGACTAGATGACTTCATCGGACAGCTTTTGTCACTATTGTAAAGTCTGAGGTCCTTTTCTTGCCCCAGGCATTGATAAGGCCACAATTTCCAAGTGGTCTTCTGAAAAGTTTTGCAGATGAAATGTATAGTTTCTCAACCTGAGATTCCTCCTGCTTTTTGCTTTAAACTCTGTAAATTCTCACTTCTCTGATGTATCTGTGTGGAGTGTCTGTGGGAATCCACTTAGCACCTGTACATATGCAATCTTAGAGGTTAGTGGTTTAAAATGTGTAGAGTTTTCATTAACCGACAAAGGAATAAAGGAAGCAAATAAATATTTCTCCTCATGTCCTCACCTGGGATAATTTTGAAGTGAATTTCAAGGATCCTAAAAGGGTCAAGCCCCTGTCACCCATTGCAGTGGACAATAATAAGATATTTCTAAATGGTTTGTCTCTCTTGCCAGGTTCCTATCATTCACATCCTCCCTGCAGCTCCCTGGGAGTATGTACCAAATTATTTACTAAACTGGGGGCCTTTGTCTCAGGTTCTCCTGTAGGGGAGAATCCAGGATGAGAACATTATGAACAAGGTAATTCACTACTTTCTCCTCTGAAGACTATTCAGTAAGGTGGTGTAAATAGGTTAAGGGTTTTTAACTGAATGATGGAAACACAAAGTCAGGGAGAAGGTGTTTCCACACTCACGTTAAATTTTTAACATCAACTAGAAGCAACTCAAATACAGTATAACGTAACAAAACAGTTTTATGCTAGGAATGAAGCGTTGGTTTAATATTACATACCTTTTAAAACATTATTATGTTATTGAATTTTTAAAAAGTCATATAATTATCATGCCAGAAAGACATTTGGTAATATTCAGTACAATTCTTTATAAAGTATATTCCAGAGCTATAAAATATTAAACCAAAAGCATATCAAGAATGTACTAAGAAAAAATGTTTTAATTGGGCATAAGTCTAGAAATGTTTTTCTAAGAGTAACCCAATTCAAGATGCAAGAACAACATAAACATTGATAAATTCAACTACATTTTAACAATTACACATGAAAAAGTATATTGTGTACAAATCAAGAAAGACAATAATAATGTAGTGCATCTTATGACAAGATGCTAATTTGTGTATGTGCACATATATATACAAGTGTGCATATATACATACACACACATATATGTATACACATGCATTATAAATCAATAAGACTAGAATAAAAATCCTTAGGAGAAATAGGCAATGAACAAGAATTAAATGGTTAAAGAAAAAATATAGGAAATAAAGGTTCAGATGAAAATACATGCACATTTTTACTCATTATAAATTACATGAAAAGGAAAAGAACAATGAAATGCCATTTTGAAATATTAGGTTGGTCCCAGTGTTAGAGTACTATGGTATAATAAAAAATAAATCTGGTCTTTAACCCCATTTCTTGGCTCAAAAAGTTAAAAAAAAAAAAGGGGGGGGGGAATTTCCTGAATGAATGAAATTTACTTGTTAGGTTAATGAGGTGATTCATAGTGGACCCCTAAATAGTTTCAGAAAAGGGACTGGCCTGCAGAAAGACAGCCTGTGATTAGAGGATTGAAACTGTCAGCTCCTGACCTCAAGGTAGAGAAAGTGGTTTGCAGATGGAGTTCAATCACATGGACAGTGATTTAATCATTCATGCTTGCATAATAAAACTCCATTAATAATGATGGACCCAGAGCTCAGTGTAGCTTCTTGGTTTGTGAACACATTGATGGTTTGTGAACACTCTAACTCCAAGGGAGAGAGCATGGAAGGTCTGCAATATGGACGTTTCTAGCCCTTGTCTATGTATATCTTTTATAATAAAACTGTAAAATATTTCTAAGTATAGTGCTTTCCTGGGCTCTCTGAGTTGTTCTAGCAAATTATTGAAACTTCTGGATTTATGGCCAGTCAGGACTGTAGGTGGTTACTGTCAGAATTGTATTCTATTGCAGTCTCACTGAGTAACATAGATACCCATACATTTCTCGTGGGTATACAAATTCATAAACCTCTATGACCAGCAAATTGGCATAACCTATCAAATAAAGATATATCCTCTTTTACCATTAAGGTTTGGAATTTAGGCTGTACTTATAAATGCACTCGAAGAAGTATAAGGCTAACCCATTTCAGCATTAGGTTTTAGAAACAGTATAACTAGTCATCAATAGAGTACAGTCAAATACATGACAACGGAGTCCTACGATGGAGTACAATTAAATTGGAAGGTATAAAGAGTAGTTCAATCTCTAGTGTACATTAACAAGTGAAAAAAAGTAAATTGAAAAAGTGCTCATATTATATTTCATATTAAAATTAATATGCATATTACTACATATATATAAAATAATTGCAAAGATACACAGTGCATTAACAATAGAGAATGTCTCAGGGGCTGATTTAATTGGTAAGGGAACACAGGTGGGAAGAAGGCTTATTTGTGCTTTGCATGCCTTCAGTTATATGTACTTTTCATTTGGTTTTAAACCACGTGGAAGAGATACCTACCAAAGTAATAGACTGTTCATATATTTGTACAAGTAACACAACATAATTAATATATTTTTTGTAAATTTTTATACAAATAACAAAACATATTTTTTGTAAATTATTGTGTAGAAGGTATTTGTCATTTTGCATTACAAAAACAATGATACATAATCATAAATAAATGACCTAAGTAAATAGAAACACAAATTTAATGTAGTCTGCCAATCCAGTCAGAATAGTCAATTCTCCAAAGCTCAACATTACTAGTGACCAAATGAAATTCATTTTAGAAAAGGTCAGTGATTCAGAATACATCAAATCAATGTTCCCAAATTGCTGCTTATTTTCACTTTATAAATACTTTTCAATATCTAAATATTTGAACCAAAATTAACTGTACTAGTTAACTAAACAATATATACAATTACTAGTTTCTGGTTTTAGCCTGCACTAGGACTATGTTCTGTGGTTGGAAATAGATAATGTTTTTCCTGTTTAATTTCAAATTTTAAGTTTCACATATCTTATTTTATTGTTTTTCATTAGAGGAATAAAAAGCACATAGAGATAAACTTATTATGAATCAAGAAAATCATGCAGTAAATTTTAGTTAAATACAAAAATGTATCTTTAGTATTCAAGTACTATGCTTAAGAATATTGGAAAATCATTTTAAACTGAAATTTTGCTTTTCATGCATCAGTGTATTATTTTTCTTAAATGATAAAATGACAACAAATTTAGTTTAAAGTTTTTTTTTTTTTTTTTTAGACAGAGTCTCCTATTTCACCCAGGCTGGAGTGCAGTGGTGCGACCTTGGCTCACTGCAAGCTCCACCTCCAGGGTTCACGTCATTCTCCTGCCTCAGCCTCCCGAGTAGCTGGGAATACAGGCACTTGCCACCACCCACGTCCAGCTAATTTTTTGTGTTTTTTAGTAGAGATGGGGTTTCACCGTGTTAGCCAGGATGGTCTCGATCTCCTGACCTCGTGATCCACCCGCCTTGGCCTCCCAAAGTGCGGGGATTACAGGCATGAGTCACCTCGCCCGGCCTAGTTTAAAGATCTTAATTGGCTTTTATTTGCAATTCATGAATCTGAGCATTCTCCATTCATTCTACAAAGTGGAATGACGGCTTCAATGTACAGTAGAACGGTGAATTTTTAAAGGTGGGAACAAGCCAACAGCAATCAAAAAATAACAGATTAACATCAGGTTACTTCAGGTTACTTTTTCATCAGGGTTAAAGTAGAGGGAAGTTCTTTATCATGCTGGCTAACCTTGGCCAGTTGGGTTATTACCTCTCTCTGATTTCTGGGAAAGTCAAATAAACAAATTAGCTTTGGTTTGGTGACATGGAACTTCAGCATAAGTGACTCCATTTTGGTTTGATCTGGTCTGTTGGGACCTAGTACAAGAGCTCAGTTCAAAATAATAGCCTTCCATATTTTTATTTAACATTTTTAATAACAATTTTTTCTGTGATACATAACTAAATTCATTGTGTTTAATTAGCTAAAATATCATATACTTATATTTAAATTTTATTCTATCTTTCATACAAAATAAATTACTCATAGTATTTACTTTTTAAATATCTGTGACTTATACTTTGAGTTACTGTGCATATTTTTATATCATCTATATAGCCTGCAAGAATAATACCTACAGGAATAATTGTTAACTGTCAGATCACCATGTATTTCTAATCATATTCCATCAGTGACACGTGTTTTACATTGTTAAGACATCCTGCCTGAAAAACAAAACTCTAAAATGGAATGTAAAAAGCCCATTCTTTTAGATGATTTGAATTATTCATGAACACAGTACCTTGTCGGCACTTAGAAAGTAATCAAAATATAAATGATGCATGTGCATGTCATGTCCAAACTCCATACTGGGTGTTTCTAGGTTATACACAAGTGTCACTATCTTTTAAAATAGCAAAGTAAACTTGCAACCATCTAAAATAGTTTTGTCAAATCCAATTAATTAATTCTTTTTAGATTTAAATCCATCTGTCATCTTAACTATGAACTGTTCCTAATGTCTCCACTAAAATGCAAATACGTTATCTAGTACTTAGTGAACTATTTCACATTCTTGTTTTATATCCTTTTTAAAAAAGTTCACAACACTCACAAAATAAAACTCGTGTTGTTTAGAGGAAGAAAAATTGAGATACCTAAGCTGATTTGGTGAAATACCAAGGTATTGTAAACTGTAAACATATATGACTTCTTAAGTCATGCAGACATGACTACCATAAAAAGTAATCTACTTTAATTAATCTTATTTATTCCGTTTAGGGCTAGCCCTCCATGAAACCATTAAAATGTTATTTATAAAGCAAAACAACCAATATCAAGCATTAGAAAATTTTAATGGAGGTGATTCATTAAAAATGCTCTTAATAATTTTGGTTTTTTAAAATTCACTTTTAATGCCATCAAAATACCTTGAGATTTCAACTTTGTTTTAATTCTATCAGAAAAAAAGTTGGGAATTTTCCCCCAGAATACATGTTAATTAAATTGAAAAAAAAATCAATTAAATTGAAAGCACACATTTGGTTCAAACTCTATTCTATTTCAGAAGGGGATAGGAAGTCATCATGGAACATGACACAAGAATAAAAGAAAAGAAAAAACGAAAAGCATCAAACTAACGTCTTCCAATTAAGTGGATAAGGTCTGTTTCCATGGGAAATGAGAGCCATAATACATAGTTGTAATGAATCTGGAGGAGAATTGAGTTTTCAAAATCTTTCTACTTTATTTTCTTATTAGACTTCTCTAGAGTTGCACAGACTCAACCGAGTGACAAAGAAAAATATGTACCATAATCAACAGAGACAAGGTGTAGATCTGAACATAGATGATGAGAAACATGACCAGTAATCTCCAAGTTGCCCTTCTTAAGTGTGGTAAAGAAGAAGAAACCCAAGTTAAACATACATGAAAAAATTATGAGTGTGTTTGCCAAGCATATAGCCAGGAATCTACTAGGATTCCCCAGTTACCAGTTCCTTTACTTAAGTGACTTGTTCATCCTTCCTACACCATGAAACAAACTGAAACTTGAGCAGTATCCCTCAAGAGGACAGTGTACTTCCCATGCCTTTAACTGCAAACTGTTTACTGATGCAGGTAACACCTAGAGGTAAAGTAGGTGTCCAAGGTCCTTGTGCTCTTTCAGATAACTAAACGCCTGAACTTATAAAATAAAGAGAGAATTTAAATGTTGCCCAAACAAGAGTTTCCAGTGAACTTAGACTGTTATAAGCATGCTAAAGCAGTAGGAAAACTATAACATCAATCAAAAATACCAAAGTGCCACTAAAAGGAAGATTAATACACAATAATTTAAAACTGGATTAAATTTTCTACCTCATACGGGTTTATATAATGACATTATTATAATCCGAATAAACTTAAAGCATTTATTGTGAATTTGATACAATGAAACAAACAATTACTAATAAAATTAATTTAACAGAAAATGAACCTGGGTACAGTGGCTCACATCTGTAATCCCAACAGTTTTGAAGATTGAGGCAGGAGGATCTCTTGAGGCCAGGAGTTCAAGAGCAGCCTTGGCAATAGGGCAAGACCCCCTCTCTAAATAAAATAAAATGAAATAAAATAAAATAAAATAGCTAGGTGTGGTGGCACATGCCTGTTATTCTAGCTACTTAGGAAGCTGAGGCGAGAAAAGTGCTTGAGCTCAGAAGTTCCAGGATGCAGTGAGCTAAGATTGCACCACTGTACAAGCTGAGATTGTCCCTGGGTGACAAAGTGTTACAGGATTCCTTCGGTGTCCCTTCGCCAGCTGAAAAAAGTTGCAGCTGCCATTACCTCTGCCTGGGTTCTCACACTGACCCACCAGGGTTGCTCTCCTCGCTCGGCCCTGCAGGCGGCACTCGGCTCATGCTACCAACCCAGATCCTGTGCCTGCTGTGGTTCTGCACTCAGCCCACGGTTGGACCAGGCTTGCCGCCAGCGGTTTCCACGCTGGGCACTGGCATCTAGATGAGCGGAAGACGGTGGTGCCTGAAAACAGAGATGTCAGCAACTGTGAAGCCTGAGGGGTCGTGAGGGCTGAGCCCCCAAGAAATGTTATGGCTTCTGTAGTTCAGCGAGCAGCAGGGAATGGCGCCCAGTGACTTTTTCTCTCCCACTGCTGGGCGAGCGGGAAGGCGTGGTACCCGCAGGTTCGCGAATGGGAGCGTTCTACAGCTTTCCTGTTCCCGCTGCCCCGCAGCTCGGTGAGCTCCAAGTTCTTGCTGCGTGACCAAGAAGTATAAGATGAGCAGAGACCAGGGAGTGAGTAAGGCAGAGAATTTTACTGAGCGACAGAAGGAAAGCGCTGAACTGTGAGAGGGGACCCTGAAAGCAGACTGCCCTTGGCAGTGAGAGGGGGGCCGAAAGGGGGTAGCCCCCCCAAGGCTAAGTCTAACTTTTTTATGGGCTCAGAATGGTGGCGTGCATGCTCATTGGTCCATGGGTGATCTTTGGAAAAGCAGCATTCATTGGTTAAAAGGCATCATCCAGAATAAACCAATAGGGAGAGAGAGGGTAAGATGGGGATAGAAGTTCTCATTCCGGTCGGGGGGCTCTGTCTAGACCTGGCCATTCTGTTTTCAGGCTGTAAACTGTCTTTGGCTTGAAGGTCAGGTTTCACCAGGGACCTGCCTTTGTCTCCCTAGGAATTTGTCTGTTTCCTGTTGCTATCAAAAGCATGCCCCTGCCTCCTAATAATATAAAAATAAAAAATAAAAAAATAAAGTCGATGGTAATTTAAAAAAAGGAAAATGAACTCCCAAAGCTTCAACTAAAGAGAAAAATTGGAAACAAGTCCCCAAAATACACATGAAAGTAGAAAACAGATGAATAGGTAGATGATATATAGATATATACTAATGAAAATTTTTTTAAAAGGAATAGAATACATTGAAGAACAACCACATTCAAAGGTGTTTTTAGAAGAAAATAACATTCTAAACTGAAAAAAAAAAGCCAAGCTGTGAGAAACCCTTGAAAAATTGGAAAGTCTCATCCTTGACTATGCAAATTAATAAAATCCAGTAAAGCTGAAGTATAGATTTTCAAAAGTCTATTTACTATTAGGAATTAGGAATGAATCCTAATTGACATACCTGAAAAATGGGACAAAGTAAAAATTAGAGTAAGTGAATACCAAATTAATAAAAGAAAAACTGAAGAAAGATATAAACAATAAACAAAATGCCTAGCAGATTGCAAGCCAAAACTAATTTAAAGAAACAAATCGTCAAAACATTTACATGAAAGGTATTGGTTAATTTGGAAGCTTTTCCTTCTGCTATAAACCTATAAAATATATTATTAAAGGGAAAATCTAATATATAGCTGAACGCTGAAGAAAGGGAAATTCACAAGTGCCATTTTTACACATGAAGATGGAAATTAAAGGCCTTAGCAGTTGTCAGCTGATGAGGAGATGCCACAGTAGCCTAAGTAAATTTGGTGTCTTGATATAGGCTTTATTAAATTTACTTGAGGCACATATTAGTGAAACTGTAGACTCTGGCAGTATGTACAGATTTGCTTGTTTAATCTTATTCTAACCCGTTTTGAATGATTTAATTCAGAGCAGAAGCAGGAATGCTAAAGTCTACTCTTTCCATTCCCTCTACCAGCTCAGGTTTGCAAGTGTTCTGGCTTTTACCAAACATTAGATCCACGTGATATTTGGAAAACAGGAATGAGTAAGAAATGTGCTTTTTCTCCTTCAGTTGTTTTTTTCTGGCACAGCCATGGATGAATTTGAATTATCTGTGTCAGCAATGCATAGGACTCAGTGTTTAGTTCTTACCTTGAGGTGCAGGGCATAAAGCAACTATTTTAACAGCATGGACTGTGTCTATGGTGTGGCCCTGGAGCCAACAGTTACAGTGGCCTCTTCCTCATCTCCAGCTCAGAGAGTTGCCATCTGCGAGTCAGAATATTAGAAAACAGATCTTCTGTTTTTCTACCTTTCCAAAATTCAATAGAAGTCTACAGTGAAAGAGGTTGAAGTACTGAACATTCTTGTGTTTAAAATATGAAAAAGAGATGTAATAAATCATCATCAGTGATCACGTTATAAGATATTCACCCCACAGGTTACAGGTCATACTCCCATATCGAGGCCCTGAAAATTACATGGGCAAAGGGATTGATAAAAATAGTCAACAGGGTAAGTGCTACAATCAGAAAAAATAAACACAGCAGCATTCCAACATCACATAGAAGTAGCGTACAGTCAAATAGATGTTGAAGACACAAAAAAGTTTGGTGAGCTGGTGACTTAATTCTCAGCAGACCTTCTCTTGCTACATCATCATCCTACTGAAACCACCATGCCTGCAAACCTACGGGAAGCCTCTGTGACAAGCTGACTGAAGCAAAAACATTGAATGAGGTTAAAAAACAAATAGTTCTGCGTGATAATATTGGGACCATCCAGAAGTAGACTACAATCACACTAAGAAGTGATCCTGTAGAAAAGCAGAGAAAGAAATTTTTTGCTAGAGAGCCAAAATGTTGAGAAATAATTTCATAGTTTACTTTACTTGATAATGGTGATTGCCTGAAGTCATATACATACTGCTCTTTCGACATGATTATGACTCTCTAAGTGGTCAAAAACTTGGGAGAAGCAAAAGTGGAAGATTTAGGAGAGCTAAATGAAGGTACATGGATGGGCCTCTCAGATTAATGGAATTTGTTGCTCCTGTACGCACTGAAAAGGTTGTCAACAATAAGGTGGACATTATGACCCACCCACAGGATTTTGGTCAGCTTCTTTTCTCAGCTACATTTGTGTTTGCTCAATAGGTTGATGAACCAAGTGGTTATGCACGGATGCAACAGCATACCTACCTCTTCTCAAGGCTATGGCCGAAACTGAGTCCCAAACTGGTTATTAGCAGTGAACTATCTTTTGTACCTTGCAGGTATTGTTGTACAGGTTATAAATCTGCCACTAAATAATCTATTGGAGGCAACAGTTTTTCTTCAGTACTAGAGATACGAATTCTGGAAATACATTTATCTTCTTCATAAGCCATTCTTTTCCAGCAAAATCATTCTTTGACTTACCTAATACCTCATTCTTTACTTTGGTATGCCAAACTATTTTGTTTCTAACTCTACAGCGAATGAAGTAAGGCAATATATACTAACACACACTGTATTCCCTGATTGTATCATGTTCCATATTGCCCAGAAATAGCTGGACTTACTGAGTGTGAAATGGCTTTTTGAAAACTGAGTTAAGAGCCAGATTGGACATAAATCTTACAAATCGGAGGTGCTTTCTTATAGGATGACATTATGCATTGAACCAGAATCCCATATGTGCTGCTATTTCCTTTAACAGCCAAAATATATTGTTAAGAGAATAAAAAAGTAAAAGATGCATTCTCAAACATTTTCTTTGATTCCTGTGACATACATTATCCATATTCTTTGTTGAACATGCCTCAGGGATGCAATGGCTATCTTTAAATTTAGAAAACATGTATGTACTTACATAAAATTTTAATATGACAATTGTAAATGTGTGACAATGTAACTGAGACTTTATGTATATTATAATGGTTGTCAGCTCTTTATATAAAAGTGACATGTATAGAGTATAGGTCTATAATTCACCTAATTTGGATTAACTAATGAGGTAATATAAGTGATATTTACATGTCAGTAACATAGAAAACAGTTACAATTTTGGCTTTGGACTTACTGGATCATTTTATTTCTTCCTATTTGCTTCTATTATATAAAGTGCCTATGTTTTTTTTCTTCCATAAAAATAATGTGGTTTGGAATACATATTTTTTTTGTGCAAATATTTTCCTACATCATGATGGCCCTACCTTGTAGATTTATAAATCATTGCTTAGTGAAGTCTAATCTAAAGATGTTTACCTCCAACTTTCATAAATTTTGTGATCATTTCTTCAACACTGATGCATGAGATCAGAAAAGACCCTAGCTCTTTCATTCAATTACGGGACTTATTGTAGTCTTTAGAATATTGGAAATAAAATTATATTTGCTTGAGTCTCTTCCTCCCCATAATCAACTGGTTTTCTTTTCTAAATATCATTGTAGTGTCCAAGGATTTTCTACTAAAGCTAATCTTTTTAATTCCGAAAGTAAGAGAACAAAGGACCTATAGTATATAACATTTTTCTTACATAATAAATTCTGTAATAAATGTATATATTACAGTCATTCTCTGTACACATATCACACACACATATAAAGAATTAAAAACAAAGTGCAGCTGTTTCTTTTTTTGTTCAGATATTTTATAGCATTTTGATTATGTCCTTCAGATAGGTTGCTAGATCTGTATGTTGTTTTGCTTAATCATCATATTTTTTTTTTTGAAACAGGCTCAGTTGCCATCACTGAGATAACTTAGATTTAGAAATTTTTGTTGAATGTCTTAGTGACAAAGGTAGAAAGTGCCATTACAGGCTGCCCATGAATTTAGCATCTAGTACATTTTCTTGCTGGAAAAAAATTCAGTTCATGAAGAAGAGGGATACAATTGGACACCAACTGAAAATAGAAAAAGAGGAAGGCACTATGCCCGGTTAAGTCAACAGCCTTAGCAAATTCATGAATTGACATGAAATTTGCATGAACACAGTACAAATCTGGGGAAAATAAATAAAACAATTTCCAATGGTGAATTTTTTTTTTCTAGTTTCAAGGAAAGAGTATTTTTGTTCCTGTTTTCGATGTTTGGGACAGTAACAAGAAAAGAATTAATTTTTACATTTAAATGAGATGAGAAATTCAACACAGATATCTGTAGCAAAAAAGGAAACATCTCCAAAAATTCTTATTAAAATTTATACTTACCATTGAAACTTCAGACATATGACAACTCAAAAATAAACCCAATTTGGACATGGAATGTTTCTTTCAATTAAGATAGAATGCAATTATAGGAAAAATTTTTCCACCCTTGACCCTGTGTCAAAGATCAGTCCAAATCATTTGTGAAGCATCCCGGAAGTGTAAATGAAGCCGGAGTTTCAGTGTTACAATCACAGAATAGAGTCTTTCATCTATAATTAAATTATGGATTATGATAACTTTATTACCCGTCAACTTGGCATTAAACAGCGTGAATCACAGCATGGGGTCTCTGTTAGCTAAAACTCCTGGGATGCATATTCAGATGAGACCATTAGAGCTGAAAATAAATGTTAGCTTCCAGATCTCTGCCAAGGAGATAATGTCCTTCTGCATTGTTTAAAGAAGATGAGAAGACACAGAATACAGGAAGTAATTTTCCCAGGGGAACAAACATATTTGAAAACATTTATCAACTTCTTTCGATGCTAAGAAGAAAAAGAAAAAGTGTAATTATTAGATGTTAAATGTCTCATATTATTAGATATATTCAACATGAAACTTTCCCCCAAAGAGGAGGGTAATAAATGATGAACAAGAAGAGAACTTTCCTCAGGTTTTATGTCTGATATATTTGTAAAATAAATTAAATAACATAAATATAACAAACATGTCTCTGAAAGCCAACCACCAGATTTTTTTTTCTATTAAACGCCATACTCATTGGTTGTTAGTGAAACTCATCAATTTACTAAGTTAATAAAAATAAAAACATTAAATGTTAATCATATCTTGAGATTTCTGCCTAAGCATGGATTTACTATTAATGACTTTTGAATACTTTATGTAATAATTTCTTAATATTAAATAAGACTTCCTGAGAAATACTTTTTCAATAGATTAATATAGTTATAGGCTTTATGATTTACTTAGCGGTTTTGGTTGAAGAGGGAGAAGTGTTGCCATTTTACAGATGGAAAACTGAGAAGAGGAAATTGAGAATATGAACACACAAAAGACATAGAAATAGTAGCCATTGAGAATGGAACTCATCTAGCAATCCTGCAGCTGGATATATATTCAAAAGAAAGGAAATCAGTATATGGAAGATATATCTGTACTCTCATGTTTATTGTGGCACCTTTTGCAATAGCCAAGATATGGAATCAACCTAAGTGTTCATCAACAGATGAATGGATACAAAAATGTGCTATATATACACAGTGGAATATTAGCCATAAAAAGAATGAAATTTTGTCATTTACAGCAACATGGATGGTACTGGAGGTCATTATATTAAGTGAAATTGGCCAGGCACAGAAAAACAAATATTGCATGTTCTTACTCATCTATGGGAGCCACAAAGGTAGATTTCATGGAGATAGAGTAGAATGGTGGTTACCAGAGGCTAGAAAGGAAATGGGGAACGGGGGGCATGAAGATAAGTTGATTAAGGGATACAAAAATAAAGTTCGATACAAAGAGTTTATTCTAGTATTTGATAGTACAGTAGGGAAATACAGTGATTTCTGTAAATAATCATTTATTGTATATTTTGAAATAGTTAGAAGAATGGTAATGTTCCCAATACAAAGAAAAGAAAAATATTTGAGACAGTGGATATTACAATTACCCTGATTTGATCATGACACATTATATGCATATATCAAAATACCAATGTATCCCCAAATATATATATGATTAGTAGATATCATGAAAATATACCCCAAAAATGGAGCTCAAACTAAAGTCTACAGATTAGTATCTGTGTAGTATTGTCTCTGTAATGCTGTTCATTTCTCCACTGATCATTCAGTTTTTCTTGATTTGTAATAATCATGGGTAAATAAAGATGCAAAGAATTCAAAAGCCTAGGATTCCTTTTTGTTGTTATTGCTATTTGGTTTTTGACAAGAAACTGTTCACTGTACATTTATTTAAAATATCTGCGTATGTGAGAGAGGCAAATGTTTGAGAAAGGAAAAAATCATACTGTTTGATCTTTCTCAGGTAAGAACGGCATCAACATTACTTTATCTTTTGACGAGCACAATTTTAAAATAATAATCACACTGTAAACGACATGCAAAACTTGAGGGAAATGCCAGTGGATAAGGAATGTGAGCTATAGTCAGTGCTGCTTCTGTATCTCTACATGTTTCATTTGTGCAGGATTCAGATCCTTCACATGTGATCCAAGGTGATTAAAGCATCCTAATATCGCCACAGTGACTGGTGCCGCAAAGGGAAGTTGCAGAAGGTCAAGTGAGAATTAGAACTTGTTAAGATTTATTACAATCCAGAGTTACCTGCATGCAAACAAATTACCCCCTATCCAGCACTTTCACCAATGTGCTTTGCCACAACAAGAAACTAAAGAGCTCTAATAGTCAACTGATATTAATAATTAATCCAAACATTTCTATATGCCTTGCCTTTATCCTGTGATTGACATGTGAGCCTGCAGTTTATTAAAATGTACCACAGGCAATTAGGAGATGTCGCTTTGATGCACCTTCAATTGCCCTGACACCATTTAATAAAGCCCTTTTAATACCTTTAATACCTTAAGTCTATGTAAGTTACACAAAACCCCACACCTTATTCTAAAAGGGTAGAGTAGACAGTAATGTATCTAGAGTAGTTCAGTGTCCTTTAACTGCAGATGCCCTAACCACTTAACAGGAGCTGTAAAATGGAGGGAGGAAAGTGAAGGATAAGTCCATTTCTGGAGCACAACTCATTAAGATTTAAAGACCCTGGGAACAGGAGTGGTGCATTTTCCTTTTACTCCTAGAGACTCAAGTTTTAAATTTACCTGAAGTAAAATGATTTTGCTAACCTCAGGCTTTCACAAGATCTGACTAGATCTGCTTCATATGAGGTAGGAGGAAATCTCAAGGAAGTGAATGAGTCATAGGAAAAATGAACTCTACAAATGCAAAAAAGCTCTGTGAAAAAATAATAAATCACTTTACTATCAAGGTTAATTCATTGTTATATTGACTAGAACAGGATGCATATATATATATATCTTTTTTTCCTATTTCTCTGAGATTAATCATTTTATATAAAATAATATAAGCAACTGTTAGAATAATCTCTTTTGTCTTAATTGTCAAAGTAAGTTTTGCATCATGATGGCTTATTCAGGATTAATTTATATCATAGAGATCTCATAACAGCTTACATAATCCTATGTAAAAAAGAAATGTCAAACAGAAAAATCCATTTTTGAAAGGTATGTTATCTGACAGAAATAGCATGAGGCAGTTTTTAATGATTTTAATTTAATGATTTCATAGCACTAAAATTGCAGCTTCACTCAAACATATTTAATTTTTCCATAATTCTACACAATTATTGCTATTGCTTTTGACTAGGTAATGAAAACTGCAAAATTACTTCCATTATTAAACACTACAATTACAAACTAGTTAAACTGCTTATTGATGTCAAATCATACCTATTTAGAGATTTGGGTTCAAAATATACTTCAATCAGTTATTTGACTCCATTTTTTCTGTGCAATTTATACTCAACACAGACTTTCCCAATTGTCCTTCAGGAGTCAAGCATCCTGTTCTGGTTCATTTTGATGAAGGTGAGTTACTCTACATCATCTGGAAGGAAACTTGTGCTATTCTTAGTTGCTATAACCAGCTGCATTACTGAAAGCAGGCTCTGTCCTTACACATTATAGATGGATAGCTTCAGATAAGAAAAAGCTATCTTGGTGAATGTTGGCCAGAATTTTGATGTTTCTGTCTAGTAGGTGATAGGGTTATCATTCACATCTCTAGGTGATTTGAGAAGATGGCTGTCTGGAGCAATAGATAAAGACTCATTGGACTGTTGCAGAGGAAAAGAAATTCAAGAGAACATGTGAATTTGTTACTAAGAAACAAGTGCCATAGTTTACAGGCTAAGGAAAAAAAGGATAGAACATGTGAGAAAAATCAGCTGCATTTTCTTGTTGATAGCATGTTCTGTGTTATTGGATTATATGAAAGAAGTTAACAGATGAGGGATATATCCAGCTTATTGGTTATTTTCTTTTAATCAAGCAGCATGATGACGAGTTTGGAGTAAAGCTGTAAAATAGCTCAATTCAAATGGCAAGATTATATAGTATATAAAATTATATTAATTATATTATATATACAACATGCTTTACAGTAAGTAGAATGAAAGCAGTTGCAGGTGCTAGGATCAGTTTTATGCCAAGAGAATTCTTTTCTCTTTCAATATATTTAATTTTTAGTAAAATTATTTTAAAGAAATTATTTAATGGCTTTGGGAGATATGTATATTACATAGATAACAGATGTAAGTGTAAGTTTTATTTAGCACATATTTACTAAAATATATGGAGAGGAGTTTATTAGATAAGAATACAAAATCTAATCTATATTGTGAATTCTAACAAGAAAACTTCTATGAATGTAATTGAGTGAAAAGGATATGAAGTTTGAATTGGAAAAACATGGACTTTTCTGAGGACTCTTATTGGGTGTTTATTTTAGAACATATACTTAATCTGCAACTCTTAAACTTGTTTAGCAAAAAAAAAAAGAAAGAAAATATACTACTTAATCTCTCCTTGACTCAATGTACTCATTTTCAAAAGGGGATTAGAATACCTATCACATAAGATTACAGAAAGGAATAAGGTGAATGAAAACCATCTATTGCAATATCCATAGTAGCAGGCATTCAATACCTGCCAGTTATATTCTTTTTTCTTTCTAGAAATTTTGCAGTAATTTCTCCTCACATGCTTACTTACTATAGCAGTGAGAAGTTCCTAAAGTAAGCTTTGGGGGCATGTCAGATTTCAGTTAATTATCACTTCAAAGAATCATAAAAGTAAGGAATTGTACCCTCCTTGTTTCCTTAAAATCCTACTTCTGAAAATCTTGGTGACGTTTATATATAATGAATTAACTAATCTGTTCTTCTGGCTAAATAAGCCTCAGATTTTTCTTTTGCGGAGACCATTGCTTTAACTGTCTCTAATATTTGTCCCCATTTTGACTAATTCACAGTTTATTAATTATGGCTTTCTGGCATTTTTCTTAAATACTTATGCAATACCAATCCTCCTCTATAGCAGTGGTTCCTAACCTTTTTGGAGACCAGAGACCAGTTTCATGGAGGAGAGTTTTTCTACAGATGAAAAGGATAGTTTCAGGATGAAACCATTCCATCTCAGATCATCAGATATTATCATAAGGAGGGTGCAGTGTAGATCCCTCACATGTGCAGTTCACAATACGGTTCTTGCTCCCATGAGAATTTAATGCTGCCACTGATCTGACAGAGATGGAGCTCAGGTGTAATGCTAGCTCAAGCATTTCTCTCCACCTGCCTTGCAGTCCAGTTCCTAACAGGCCACGGACTGGTCCATGACCTAGGGATTGGATACCCCTGCCTATAGTATTGTCGTCAATAGGATATGGCTTCACATTTGTCATTAATCATCTTCATTCTCTTTTTTCTTTCTGACTCTACTCTTATAAGGTTGATTTAGAATTCTGATCCTGTTCCCTTAGATTGATGAATGACTGGAGGATTATCACTGTCACAATCATTTCGAGGTGAAGATTAGGAGATTGTTAAAAATGTATGTTTTCACCTAGGCCTACTGAATTAATACCTCTAGGGAAAGGTCAAAGTAATTTATATCTTGTTTGTCTCTCGGGTGATTGGTGATCATTCAGTTTGAGAATTCTGTTCTAAGTGCAAATTTTCTGGAGTGTTTTCCACACCATCAGCCAATTCTCCAGTTCTCTAGATACCAACTGTGTCTTCAATAATTTAATTCAATTCTAATACAAACTACCTAGAGTTAGAGTCAGACTCTACAGGTTTAAAAGTTCAGTTCCATAAGACTGCCCCCTGCTTACACACATTTCCGTTCAACTTGGTTACAAGCCTGTAGGTTGTCACCTGCCTCAAATTTTGCTAGAACAGCTCCCAAACTCAGGAAAACATTTTACTTAATGTTTACTCATTGATTATAAAAGACACAAATGCAGGCATGCCACCCTCCCAGTATCTCATTGTGGTCATCTTAAGTATGAGTTAACACGGAACTGTTGGAGCATTGTGCATTGTTATTAAAAAGTCCTGTGCTTTCAAATACATTTTAATAATTTTTCCATTTGTCCTAATGTGCTAAGTGAAGAATTCTAAATGGATGAAGACTTATAACTACATACGTTTAAAATTAGACAGTGTATTTCCCTTCCTATTTCTAAAGATTTGCTATATCCTCCCTTTTGCTGGTGAGTTTCTCCAGGGCAGGTAAAATTGTGTATAATTGAATTAGCTAAAACCTCCATATTTACTTATATAGGCTGTAGTCTAAGAAAATGTGACTTTTTTCCCTCAAAATCAACTCATCGTTTGTAATACGTAATTATTAGTGAGTTACCATTAGAAGACTGACACTTAATTGAACATATTAAAATAATGAAACTATATTCCCAAATTGAACTAAAAAGTAATATATTTTCCATACATTCTCTGGGATCTTATAATCCCTCAGAATACCATTATAATCCACTCTATCTACTTTGATTTTTTGTTTTTGTTTTTGTTCTTATTTTTGTTTTGAGACTGAGTCTTGCTCTGTTGCCCAGGCTAGAATGCACTGGTGAGATCTTGACTCACTGCAACCTTTGTGTCCAGGGTTCAAGCAATTCTCGTGCCCCAGCCTCCTGAGAAGCTGATACTACAGGTGCCCACCACCACGCTTGGTTAATTTTTGTATTTTTAGTGGAGACGGGGTTTCACCACGTTGCCCAGGCTGGCCTCCAACTCCTGGCCTCAATTGACCTGCCCGCCTCGGCCTTTCAGTGTGCTGGGATTACAGGTATGAGAGCCACCACAACTGGCCATTCTATCTACTTTGTAGGTCACTTGCAGAACAATTGTCAGCTTTCTATAATGGATTCCCTGGAATGTGACTTAAAGTTAGTGGTATAATGTTGTAAGCTGTTAAATATTTGGAAATGAACTTGGAAAAATAGCAGATACACTTTATCTACAATTTCTCTTTCCCCTACATCTAATCTACTGAGTTTATCTCTATGAGAATTTTGAACAAGTCATGTTACACTTCTACTAAGGCAATTCTTGCTAGATTTGAAATAAGGCTACAATGTTTACAATGTGTATTATAAAATCAATATATATTCTCCATAAAAATGTAAAATGCATATCTTACCAGAAAGACATATCTACTTCAACCAAGAAAATCAGTTTTAATTTATATATTTGTGATTATTCTAGACCTACTAATTTTGAAGTTAATTTTATAATACAAATACTTCCAGCCAATAAAGTATTTTAGTCTCATTTTAAAAAGTGCATAATATTTAAGGTGACCTTATGTTTTAGTTAGCCTGTCAGTTCCAATTTATACCTGTTGCATAGGCTCTCTTGAAATTATCCTCATTAAAATTGTCTGCATTTGAACAAAAATTTTATATGGTCATTTAAAAAATATTCTTTAGAAAGAATGCCTATAGTATTTTAATTTTGTTCTATTTTATCCGTTTAGATTTTTTAATACCATTGTAAAAAATGCTAATATTTTAACTTATAGAATTCATTTTTCTTATCTATAATTATTAATTGGTAAAATTTCAAATTATTAGTTGGTAAAAGTTCTAAGTGAGTAAAATACAATATGCTATTTTCACACTTTTGTTGCATATTGCTGGTTATTGGTGCAATTTATTTTCCCATAATGAAGGTGAGATCTTTTTCAACCAGTTTGCTGCTACATGTACTCTGTGTTCTCATGGCATCATCCTCTCAGCAAACACAAACCTCAGCACAAATATTTAACCATAAAATATTTGAAGAGTATCTAAATTGCTTTCTCTTTTGTAGATGACAAGAACAATGTAGTTCTTACTTAATCAAAGCTCTGCAGCTCAAACACTAGAGATGTTCTTTAAAAAATGGAGATCAAAATATATTTTAATATTCGTGTATGTGAAATGTGTTAGACACACACACATACTAACATGTATACACACACTTATGCACGTGCACACACACACCACCCACCCATATATATGTGTGTATAAATTGTAAGCTTTCCAAAGTGACACAAGTAACTTTAGAGCACAGATTACATTGTCTTGTATCCAATGTCAGATAACTATAATAAACACAATTTAGTGGTATGATTTTGCCATACCACTAAAGAAGAAGGATCAGACAATATGTATGAATAGTTCCCCTTTTAAAGTAAATAATGTATAGATTTTTATATTTTGATCAATGCGTTAATTACTATAAAGAACTCAGCATGTGCTTAAAATTTTTATTGGTGCTGAAAAGATTGCTTTTCGTTATTAAAATAACAATTTTGTTTTTTAAAAATTATTATACTGAGCCTGGTGACTTGAACCTGTAATCTCAGCACTTTGGAAGGCCGAGGTGGGCAGATCACAAGGTCAGGAGTTCAAGACCAACTTGGCCAACATGGTGAAACTCCATCTCTACTAAAAATACAAAAAATTAGCCAGGTATGGTGGTGTGTGTCTGTAATCCCAGCTACTCAAGAGGCCGAGGCAGGAGAATCACTTGAACCTGAGAGTTGGAGGTTGCAGTGAGCCAAGATTACCCTATTGCATTCCAGCTTGGATGACAGATCGAGACTCCATCTAAAAAAAAATTATATATATATAATATATTAAAATATATTTTTCAGTTTGTACTGAATTCTATGAATATCCAAAGCTCAATGTTAGTGACCTGATTCCTGATTAAAATTTTGATGATGGCCATGTAGACATATTACTTTATTCCTTTGAATGTTTCTAAATTTTGTTTGTCTTCTATTATGATCTTACATATTTTATTTAGAGGTATAGCTGTTTCTAAAAAGCCTTACTTTTTTGTTCACAAATTTCAATTCCTTCCATATCCCACTCATGTTCATTTACTTTGTATCATCTTGTTTAGCTCTTTATGTAATAGAGCCAATAGTGGCTTCTTGCACAAATAAATGGAACTAACAAAGTCAGTATTAGTATTTACTGAGTGATAATCATGCATTTAACAGATAATCCTTGATGAAAAGGAGACAAGAAGGTTCGAATGTATAAGTAGTGAGACAGGACAAATAGGCAAAAAGAGCAATAGTCCAAGCACCAGATGACTGAGTCTTACTGCTTATTCTACAATAGCCTATCTACATAAAATTGGAAGAGTCTAGAAGATCTTTTGGTGTCAGTTTCCTCATGTTTATAGTAGTAGGAGGCTACAGATATGTTTAAAATACTTCTGTTCTAAAAGACTGCAATTTTAAATGTAGATATATTTTATCACAAACATGTTAATACATTTGCAATTTGAAGTGAAAAGGAATCCTGAATGCTTTAGTTCCCAATAATTAAGTAACTTTTCACAGAGCTTTGTCTATACAATTTTTTTGATATAATGAGTTTGGAAGATATATTTTATCTACTAAATAAACTAGATTCTATAAAATGTTTCTTATTAGAATTTGGTCTCACAATATTTTTATCAATTATGTGTACTATTAAATAAAACAACAATAATCTTTGATGGAATTATTTTCAATTTATCCACTAATATGAGAAAACCAGGTGTAAGAGAGTTATTTTATTTTGAAAAACTCTGATATGAAAGAAGAATCTGTTCTTTTTCTGAGTATTGGAGAAGTCTGCAAAGACTGCAGAGTTAATCACAGATTGAAATTAGTAGTGATGACTTAAGGTTTTTCCTTTATATAAAAATATATAATTTCGGCCAGGTGCGGTGGCTCCCGCCTGTAATTCCAGCACTTTGGGAGGCCCAGGCAGGCGGATCACGAGGTCAGGAGATCGAGACCATCCTCGCTAACACGGTGAAACCCCATCTCTACTAAAAATATGAAAAATTAGCCGGGCGTGGTGGCGGGTACCTGTAGTCCCAGCTACTCAGGAGGCTGAGGCAGGAGAATGGCGTGAACCCAGGAGGTGGAGCTTGCAGTGAGCCGAGATTGCAACACTGCACTCCAGCCTGGGTGACAGAGCGTGACTCCATCTCTAAAATAATAATAATAATAAATAAATAAATAAATAAAAAATATATATATATAGAATTTATGCAAAAGTGATTAGAGGAGGAAGGCATTTTTAGAATGAGTTGCTTTACTAGGTTTACTTCAATGTCAATAGCATGAAACCCATAGCAAAGTTATTTCAGAAAATGTTGCATTTGTTCTGAATGTATAACTTAGGTCAGAGAGCAAAACATGATATTAAGCCAAAGTTATATTTTTTAAATCCTATATAGGAATCATTTTAAAATATTTATATTAAATACTATACACCTTTAAACCAAATTGTATACATTATATAGACATCAAATTCTACACTAGGCATGTGAATCCCTCTGTTTAACTGTGTGATTTATCTGCAAAATAGTATTAAGTTCTGCACTTCTTCGTCTTAAAGCTTTTACAAATGAACCTTACATTATAACCATTAGTACACTAGGGTTATAATGATCTATTTTTCAAATTTAAAATCCTAGCATATGTATCTATGTATCACTATACATTTTAATGGCACAACTTGGCCACATTGATTTTACTTTGTTCACAATGGAAAAGTTGATTTTTTATATGTTGACTACTCTAGGAAACCTCTCTATTTAATTTCACATCCTTATCATGGATTTTGTATTTAAAAATTCCAAAGGTTTGTAAGTCGTGATGTTTGTTTCATAAGAGACTATTTCTGTCATGGTTTTGTTACACATATCTTGTCAAAGTTAAGTTATAATTATGTTTTGTGTCTTTATCAATTGCATGGGTCTATAACTCTATTTGTGGTAGGTTAAACAGGTGAAAAATATTGGCTTGCAACAAAACTTCATTTTATTTTTTGACATATTCACATAGTTAATTAGTGGCTTTTGGGGAGCTAAAAAGATGATCCCAACTTGTTACAGTGTTATAATTTACTGAATATTCTGATTGCCACCTTTAATGACACAATCTACAAAGGCTAATGATACATTAGATAGTATAAGAATGCCAATTAAAGGGTAATGGTCATTCCAAAGGTTAATGCTTGTAACTCTCAAAAGAGAATAAATTTATCTAATACAATCTATTTTAAGAGAAAACTTCCCTTCTGTGATGCTGTGAGTAATTATCCTATTGGCAGTTCAGTAGACATACATAGTCATTCAATCTACTACTAATAATATGTCTTAATAAAAGCTTTGGAATGTGGAAAGTGTGAAACTTTTCACACTCAAAAAGGAACTTTACATAGATGATGCTTATTTGACTGAGAGAAAAGGCAAGCTGTTTCAAAGTTTGAGATAATTTAGAACGTACTTGGTAAAAATGCCACAATCATATGATGATATTAAAATGTTAAGCAAATGTTATCACTGTAGGTGCTGTTCACATACATGCACATATTTATATATAAACACCGGTCAGAATTTAGTTTCCTTTTGAAAAGCTCAAGAGTTTGTAGAGTGACAACAGAACAAAATTGATAGCTCTCTAAATAATAGGCTAGAAGAAAGAACTATCATATCTGAGCATTGTGAACCTTACCTCATTCTGAAAAGGAGCTGAGGTAAAGTGAGAGAAATGGTCTGCTGGCTCCTAATTCATGAAGTGACAATGATGAATGAATGTGAGTTAGCTCCAGCTGTAGCTGCATTTTAGCTCTTGGATAGTTTCAGCTGCTAGAGACACTGAAAACACACACACACACATACACACACACACACAAAATTTCCTAGTAGCAACAACAACAAAAAAGCCTTTTCTAAAGTAGTGTCTAAACAGTCTCCATGAAGAAGTTCATTCATTCATCTGTTAGGGAACCCTGTTTTGTTAACAGCTACAAAAACATCCAACGGCATGTAGCTCTGTCAAATATGTATCAGATAGATTTGACACATTCTAATTAGTCATTTCAGGTTTTCCAAAGTTAAGCAAGTTAGCCATTCTGTGGAGAGAGAGAATACAAAAAAATTGTTTGTTTATCTCTGCTCAAGATTGTTTAAAACAGAAAACATGCCAAACACAAGGCTGAATTTAAGGAGAGGAAAATAAACTCGTGGTTTTTACCTGTTACCTTATTTTTCTCAGGTCCAACTTTAGCCCCAATTTTATATAAAAATCATTTCTTAAAAATAAGTCACTAAAATCTTACTGGAAAACCAAAAGTCTTTTTCTCCATTTCTCCTCATTGATTTACTCAAGATTAACGTTAAACTGTTTCTGTATCTAGGAATCAATGTGCCAACAGTCACTCCACTAGATCCATCACACCTGTGCAGTAGATAATCATAGCGACATGCGGGAGGGCAGACCAGGAGAACATTGCTTAATTTCTCTGAATTCAAATTAAGCATCTAAAACATGGAAATTAAAATAACTACCACAAATTTAATTATGACTATTAAGTGAAAATATTTGAGAGTTGATAAACCTTAGCTACTCTTAATCTATATATAAATTTTTCTCTAGCTTATTTCTTTAACTTTTTCTTCTCCTGGATATTAATTAATGTTGAATGCTTGTAATAATTCTGATGCAGTCATGCACGGCATAACAACATTTTGGTCAATGACAGACCACATATATGAAAGTGGTCTCATAAAATTTTAATGGAGCTGAAAAATTCCTATCACCTAGCAACATTGTAATCATAATAATGTCCTAAAAAATGCATCACGATGTATTTGTGATGATGCTGGTGTAAACAAACATATTTTGATACCAATCATACAGAAATATAAGCCCATATAATTATACACAGTACCAAATACTTGTTAATAATAATAAATGACTGTTACTGATTTATGTATTTATTATACTATACTTTTAATCATTATTTTAGAATGCAATTCTTCTGTTTATGAAAAAAAGGTAACCGTAAAACAGTCTCAGGCAAGTCCTTCAGGAGGCCTTCCAGAATAAGACATTGCTATCATAAGAGGTGACAGCTCCATGCATGTTATTGCCCTTAAAGATCTTCCAGTGGGACAAGATGTGAAAGTGGGAGGCAGAGACACTGATGAACCTGAGCTTGTGTCGGCCTAGGCTAATGTGTGTGTCTGTTAATTTTTAACAAAAAGCTTTAAAAGAAAAAATATCATTAAATATAAAACAGCCTTATAGAATAATGATATAAAGAAGAAAAATGTTTTTGTACAGCTGTACAATGTGTCTGCATTTTCAGCTGCATGTTATTGCAGAGGCAAAAAGTTAAAAAATAAAAATTTATAAAATAAAGCAATTACAGTAAGTTAAGATTAACTTATTATTGAAAAAAGTCTTATAAATGTATTGTAGTCTAAATGTACAGTGTTTATAAGTCTATGGTAATGTACAATAATATCCTAAGCCTTCATATTAACTCACCACTCACTCACTGACTCATGGAGAGGAACTGCCAAATTGGAAAGCTTCATTCACGATAAATGCCTTATACAGGTACACAATTTATTATCTTTTATATTGTATTTTTGCTATACTTTTTCTATATTTAGATTCACACATACATACCATTGCATTACAATTGCCTACAGTATTTAGTAAAGTAACATATGGTACAGGTTTATAGCCTCAAAGCAATAGGCTAGACCAGAGAAATAAGTATGTAGTGGACTATCACATCCCAGAGGTTTGTGTAAGTACACTCTGTGATATTTACACAAGAACAAAATTAACTGACATATTTCTTAGAATTTATCCTCCATCATGGCTGGGTGCAGTGGTTCACACCTGTAATCCTAGCACTTTAGGAGGCAAAGGCAGATGGATCACTAGAGATCACGGGTTCGAGACCAGCATGGCCAACACGATGAAACCCCGTCTCTACTAAAAATACAAGAATTAGCCAGATGTAGTTGTGGGTGTCTGTAATCCTGGCTACTTGGGAGGCTGAGGCA
>NW_012098399.1:400058-400736 GCF_000951045.1 Mandrillus leucophaeus | reverse complement strand
GAGACCATCCTGGCTAACATGGTGAAACCCTGTCTCTACTAAAAATACAAAAAAATTAGCCGGGCATGGTGGCACATACCTGTAGTCCCACCTACTTGGGAGGCTGAGGCTTGAGAATTGCTTGAATCCGGGAGGGGGAGACTACAGTCAGCCTAGATCACACCATAGCACTCCAGCCTGAGTGATAGGGCAAGATTCTGTCTCAAAAAAAAAGAAAACATCTGGTGTAAGACTTGTGGGGTGCGTCAGAGGTTCTCCAGGGACTCTTCTTTTACTGTCTGCCTAAAACAAGTTGTTTAACTCTCCGCAATACTTTATCAATAAAATTGTCTCCTACACATGCCTTTCAATTCCATTACTTTCTTCCTCCACCTTAGCTCCAAAAGAAATCGCTAATCTTAGTTTAAAAATAATCTCCTTTTTAAATTTTTTATTCATGATATATATTCATAACCCGTATCCATAATATTTTATTGGTTATTTTAAACTTAAATAGTACTATAACATAGAATTTGTCTGGGGATTTTGTTTTTCACTTGGTATTAAGTTGCTGAGATTCATTCGTATTGTCACATGATATTACACATCTTCCAATTATCTCTGAAATTTCTCTCTTCCTTCCTTAAACCTACTTAAGGCATATTGATCACCAAATACTCTTTAGCTAAATCTCTTGTA
>NW_012098399.1:365373-400008 GCF_000951045.1 Mandrillus leucophaeus | reverse complement strand
CTCCAGCCTGGGCAACAAGAATCTCTGTCAAAAAAAAAAAAAAAAAAAAAGAGAAACGAAAAGAAAAAACTTATCTCTCATCATTAAGCAACACATGACTGCAGTTATAAATTAAATTTTGCATATGTACGTTTTAAAAACCTCTTTTTGAATATCCACCTGTTTATAACCTTTTCAAAAACATCTTGCTTTTGCTCTCTCTCTTGAACACAGACAATGACAGCAAGGTCATTGAGAGTCTAAAGAAGAATATCTCCAAGCAGGAGTCACTTTTCAGGGCACATGACCTCAACAACAAGAGTTACACATTCCTGATTTCCTCTAACTATGAATATGTCTAACAGAGGGAGAACTTGTGGAAGTAGCAGCAGAAGTATTTCAAAAGCTTTTCTCTGATGTTTGTGGAGCTGCAGATGTTGATCAACATGTCTGTCAAACTTCAGACTGTTTACAACATTCTAATGACTGTCAACAAAGAAGATGGTGAATCTCCTGAGTATTACAGGTTTCTGAATATTGTAGTCCACTCCACCATCAGACTAAAGCAGAGCTTACCTCTGTACTGTACACTGGAGATGATTTCTATTGGCATTTTGTCAATTATGTATATTTATAAATTTGAGAAAGGTAATATTTCAAATAAAAACCAATATATTACCTATTGAAGATGCAACATGCATACATATACATTACTTAATATAAGAAATAAAATATTTTTGTGGTCTTTCTACTCCTTAGCTCAGCTGGGTTCAAGTTTTTGTCTCACGACCAGGAAGAATTAGACACACGGACACTGGAGAGTTTGTAGAGCAGAATTTATTAAGCAAAAGGAAAGCTCTCAGCCGAGAGAGTAGTTCTGAAAGCGGGTTGCCAGTTACCCTCTTCATGGTTGAAGACAGGAATTTATATATATATATATATATATATATAAGCTGATGAGGCTAGGTTCATTATCTGTAATAAGGTGAAAATTCCTGGCAGCTCCACCCCATCCTTCCAGTGCACATGCGGGCTCTTAGTCTGAGCCTGTCCATATTTATTTATTTCCCTTACGGCTCATGGGCTAAGGAATGAAATTTTCCACTGTGGGCATGTTTAGGAAAGCTTCTTGTGCAAGTTCTCTTATCTGCACCAAGCATCTGGTGTAGGCCAGTCATGGTGTCTCATGCCTGTAATCCTGGCACTTTGGGAGGAGGGGGTCAGCAGATCATGAGGTCAGGAGATCGAGACCATCCTGGCTAACATGGTGAAACCCTGTCTCTACTAAAAATACAAAAAAAATTAGCCGGGCATGGTGGCACATACCTGTAGTCCCACCTACTTGGGAGGCTGAGGCTTGAGAATTGCTTGAATCCGGGAGGGGGAGACTACAGTCAGCCTAGATCACACCATAGCACTCCAGCCTGAGTGATAGGGCAAGATTCTGTCTCAAAAAAAAAGAAAACATCTGGTGTAAGACTTGTGGGGTGCGTCAGAGGTTCTCCAGGGACTCTTCTTTTACTGTCTGCCTAAAACAAGTTGTTTAACTCTCCGCAATACTTTATCAATAAAATTGTCTCCTACACATGCCTTTCAATTCCATTACTTTCTTCCTCCACCTTAGCTCCAAAAGAAATCGCTAATCTTAGTTTAAAAATAATCTCCTTTTTAAATTTTTTATTCATGATATATATTAATAACCTGTATCCATAATATTTTATTAGTTATTTTAAACTTAAATAGTACTATAACATAGAATTTGTCTGGGGATTTTGTTTTTCACTTGGTATTAAGTTGCTGAGATTCATTCGTATTGTCACATGATATTACACATCTTCCAATTATCTCTGAAATTTCTCTCTTCCTTCCTTAAACCTACTTAAGGCATATTGATCACCAAATACTCTTTAGCTAAATCTCTTGTACATAGTACAATACATATAACTAGTTATATGTACACTAATATATGCATTTCCAAGAACATGGGAAAGTCATACTCATTTTACAAATTCTGTAAATAAAAATAATACTAGCAACTTCTCTGTCTAGTGTGTTCTCTATTCTTTTGTTAGTTGATGATAAAATAGTAGTGAAGATGGAGTAATGGAGTGTGATAATTTGTGGTGATATTTAATATGAAAACATATTTCCTTATTGTTATATAAATAAGTTTGAGACATAAAATGCTGTTTACATATTCAGTGAGAAACCTAATTCTAAGCTTTTGGCTTTTAAATGTTTTCTGTGACCTTTGTTGCCTTGTGACAGTTGTAGCAGATATTTCACTCATCATACAGTATAATTGGCATTCTGCCACAATCACTAAACCCAGCAACAATTGTTAGCTCTAGGGAACTGCCAGAATGGAGTAAAGCTTTTTTAAACTCCATGTAATTAACAGAAATGTTTACACAGGAGAAAAAGTGTTATACTGCATCAAACTTTCCTTTTAAACATTAGTAGTTAGATTTTGAACTTACTCTAAATTTTAATATTTTAACAGTTGTAAAAAGATTCTATGTTAAAAGTATCTTCTTGTTTTATAAACCCTGTCAGCACTTAATCATTTAGCAAGATCATGTAAGTTATATCTATGCACAGAATGACATTTAAGAAAATATTATTATACCCTGCATAAGTGTATATGGAGATGTGAAGGGCCAGAATGATTTAATTAAGTATAATTGGGTCAATATAGAAGTTTAAAGTCATGTATGGAAGAAATTGTTGGTGACAAGACTGACTTTTTCAAATCTGGGTTTGGATTACTGCCTAAGATAAAATGGGCAAAAGCACATTGTAACTGTTCAATTAGGTAGAGGTTTCAGGGCACAAAGATTATACTGGATCTCTTCAACCTCATATATCATTCCTATCTTCCTCAATTCCTAGAAAAATAAAAGATATCTGACAGTTCTGATTGTTATCTGAGGTAGGTTGACTACGATTAGACTCAATAAAGAAACTCTGCTCAAAATTTAATAGATGCAACCTACTAAGTAAAAAAAGTGCTTCATTATTTAAAAATTCTTCAATTTTGTATAAATTAAAATCTATAGAAGTTAGAAATTATTCACTAAGATTCCAAAGTATTTGAAATGCCTATGAACTTTCCAGTGTAATTAAATGTGTCTTCTTTGTTTAAAGAAACATTTCTTATAAAAAGCTTAAATCTGTTTGATTCTATGTAGGTAAAGTATAAAACAATATTTTGTTCAATAAATAGAACTTTATAAATGAGTATGTAATTAATAAGGAAACTTTATTTTTCTTTTTGCTTAAAATAGATGATTATAGTAAGCATTTCTAAATTTAGTTTCCAGTTGAGAATTCTATTTTATATATTTATATACCTGTATCTATCTCTCTACTAATTAATTGATATGATACAGATGTTCTGTTGAGCCACAATATTTCTATGTGGAGGTAAAGTGAATCTTTATTCATCTCCTAAGATTAATTTCTCTAGTTAATATTTCTATCAAGCATAGACTAAAAACTTGGTCAAAATTGATTGCCTGGTCATAGTTTCCCATATAAATAGCACAATTGTTTGCATTCAGTATATTTTAGAAGGCACTTCTTTGGTTTAGAATCTTAAAGAACATTGAATATAAAATTACATGCCACTGAAAAAAGGTTGCCAACAATGTGAGTTCTCTGTGCTCCCAGTGTAAAGAATACCATTGTAGAGGGGATATCATATTTTAATAGAGAAAATTACCGAGGCAGACACTAAACATTCACATCATTATGTGTAAAATGCCTGTCTTTTGTCAGAGAAGCAGTAAAGAAATATTAGAGGCCAGTTCTCTTATTTATGTATGTATTCCATCATACATTAATCAATTATCAATTGTCAGGAACTGTTCTACCCTGTCCTCCTTCCAGGAGCATTAACAAAAATTAATTTTTCTGAGTCTATTACCATTTTTGATAATTTGGAAGCAGCAACAATAATATAGTACAATGCAACATAATACAATATAATATGGCATAATGCAACAGAATAATTTTAAGGAAAGTTTAAATTCAGGGGAGCAAAGAACTTGGATGTTCAGAGGACATCAAGGAATGTAGGGTCAAGTAGGATCCGTTTTGTTGATAGCTGACAAAAGTGAGCGACAGAGAGTAACAGCAATCTATAAGTTGGTGCAGGCATTGCATTGTATGTTTGGAATAGATACTTAGAGAACAGCTCTGTTATTGTTGCTTTCACTCCCTTATATCTGGTTCCAGTATCCTTTGCTGTCTTCAGAGAGAGACTATTTGTAAGAGGAAGCCTAGAATTTCACCGTGCATTGTCATTTTGTCAAGAACTAAGGCAAATTCTACTAGGCTCCTGGAACAGAATGTTAAATCATTAGGAATAATTTATTTGACACACAGAATAAACTACAACTGTATACCAAAAGTCTGGTACACAATATGAGACTATTTTGAGAATGTTTATCCAAGGAAAATAAGACACATTTTTAGATGAGGCTTAATTTTTTCACATTGAATCACTTAAAAATATTCTTAATTCAATGTACTATATCATCTGCAATTTGTGGGCTGGTTAATTTAAAGGGAGTGATCCAGGTTAGGGAAGTTGAGATAGCAGAAATTTTTCTAAGAGAATGCAAATTAAAATTATTGGGCTGCAGGAATGGTACCTTGAACTTAGAATGCTTGAGTTAAGTTTCTTTTTGGCTCTACCAACTACAAACTTGATAATACAGTTAGCTGTGATTGGAAATGATACTAAAATCATGTGAAACGGTGCTTGATAAACTTCAGTGTGATTAAAAATGTCCTGGAAAAGATTGTCAAATGTGTTAATCATTGGTCTCTATCACCACACCTTGCTTCACTAGGTCAAGGTGATTATGGTGCAGTGGGCAGGCATATCAAAATTTGAAGATTAGTTTTTTATGCTATAGTTATTTTTTTTCTCTTTTGGGGAAGCAGATCCATTTTGAATTGTTTAAATATCTACTAAGTCAGCTGCTGAAGGAATTGCTCCTGGGAAAATAGATTTATACTAAAAAATATAGTAATGTTTCCATTAGCTAATAATAATAAAGCAAAAAAATGATCTTGGATGATTTGCATTTTATGAGTTCTGCATACAAGAAACTCAAAATCTATGGCTTGGGAGTATACCTTAGCCTTTTTTTAGATTAAATTTTCAACCAATATTTAATAGAACGTTCTCTATGTTCAATGTACATTATTAGGCATGATGGGAGATATAACAATGAGGCAACCTCATTATTCTTGAGGGTTTTACAATTATGTTATTTTTATTAAGAGCTTGGAAATATGTTCTAGGTTTGGGATTTTGAAGTGATACCTTTATTCAGTAGCCTAGAGCAGTAAACCACGAATTAAATGCTTGTATCCCCAGGGTAGAGCAGAAAACTATCCATTGTGATACCAAAACAAAATCTTTCTCTCTCTCTCTCCCTCTCTCTCTCTCTCTCTCTCTCTCTCTCACACACACACACTCTTAATAACATGAAGATATTAAGATTTACTAACATTTTATTCATAGATTTATATTGGTGCGCTCTCATATCCTCTCAATAGAATGTGATATATCACTTATGGTAAGCATATAAGGGAAACATTTTCACATTGTTGAGGCATTGACAATAGTGCCCTCATTTATTCACTGGCTTTCAAAATTTTAGACTTGTTATGTTTCTGAGAATTTACAGATATAACATGTAATTACTCTAATTTATAAAATCAGCACAAAATTTATAGAACTTTTCCAATAAAACCATCTTTGAAGATAAGCACGAAAAATAGCAAAGCCAGACAATCTTGATATTTTCATGACTGTATATTGTCAAAATTGTAGGATAAAACTACTGAAAATGTATAACATGCTACTAAATAAATGTTTTAAAAATGTTTTATCTTCAAAAGATTTAGTAGTATTTCAAAATATGAATAAGGTAATAACAAGATTTTTAAGGAAAAATACATTTTATGAAGAGAGAGAATTTTGAATATAGTTACTTAGACTTTTGCTATTTCACTTTGTTGTCTACAATGATATTTGTGTCACTTATAATGGCTCTCTGATATTCACATATTTAATGATTATCAACAAGGGATTTTTCCATTTATTTAAAAATCTTCCAAAGAATGGTGCACTCTAAATATAAAAACAAAAAAGCATTGTATTTTAATTACTCCATAAGAATAATTGAATGGCATTAGGGAGAATAAAAATTTACAAGCTGAACTTTAACCAAAGCCTTGGCATAATGGTCGGATTGATTTGGAATGTGATCATCGCAATTCAGGAAGAACAGCTAATCACATACTTTCATTTGGATATATTATCTTTGAAATATGTTTTTTAAGTACGGTAGTCATCAAATAGAATTATCCAAACAAATCTCTGAAGTGTAAAATTTTATACGCAAACTTTAAAAAATAGTGAAGTACATTTAATCATGTTTTTATTATTTATTAATGAAATCTACATAGGTTTGGAGATAAATTGGAATATGCATACAGAATGATACATGGAGTATAATAAATCACAAATCAAAGCTTTAAAATTCAATAAAATTTTTATGATTGGAAAACAAGCATCTTATACAATAGAAAATACTTAAAAGTTCTATTACTTTTATCTCATCCACCTTAACCTCTTTTTGATTATCTTTAATAATGTAAAAATACTTTAGCATAGCATTCAAAGTATAGGGTAAAAAGTTTTGAAAAATAAGCAAATAAGTAGCCATATTTTACTGTTGTAGCTTAAGAAATTTTGTGGATTAAAGATAAAGGTTTGAAGTCCATTGATTTTTGGTATGAACTTCTTTAGTTTGTGATGATGATTCAATAATCAAAAGTTATTTTCTAGGTTTCAACTAACAGACATGACTACATAAAAACACACAAATTATCAGTATACAGGATTTGGTTTGCTTTTGCGATCATAAACCCTGAAGGTACATACAATATAAAATAAATGTTCAGAAGTGAAACAGACATGGTTCTGAACTAAGTTAGCATGTTTAAGTACAAGCATTAAGAATATAATTGAGAAACTGTTTTCATGCATTGGTACCTATTTTGAATATCGGTAGACAATGATTAAAAGGCACTGCAGCATTCAGTGTGAAATATCACTGTTGAAATAAAGTGATTCTAATATTTGGCTATGTCCTACAGCATATTGAAACACAAAGAGATTTTGGCTAAATTTCTTTATCTTAATGCCACCATAAACTAATTAATATGAATACAAATAGACAGCAATATGCAGAGTATCTGTAAATGTGTAATCTTTGTTTTACATGTAAGATATTTTGACAGATTTTCTTTTCTACATATCTGTATTCCTATATGCAATCTACTGATTTCTTTATGTCGGCTCAAACCTTTAAGATAAGTTAAAGGACAAACAATATATTCTGTTGACTGCATTTATTTCACAAACATTAGTTTATGTTTTCATTTAATGCCTCTTAAATTACTCATTGATGACATTTTTCTTTTGTGGAAAAGTATCAGAAGTTTTTACATCATTTGCAACAAACTTTTTCTCCAAAGTAAAGGCTGAATAGCTGCTTAGGCAATGTGAGTATCATACAGGGACATTCCCTTGTTATTGGTCAACTGGGGTGAAATAAAGAGTGAAGGAGGGAGAATTCCCCCAGGTAGCTCAGAAAAATCCCAAGAAGAGAAACTTGCTGCAAGTGTGGATGTAAAGTTATAAATATGGTAGAGGCCCATTTCAACTCTACCTAGGTGTGTAGTTATAATATCCATGCAATTTATTTCTCTTTCACTTTAACACTTTTCCAAATCCATGAGAAAGTGACTCTTAATTAGTACAGAAAGGATGTAGGATGAGGTGAAAAAAGTATCTGCTCTGAAGATGTATAGCCTTAAGTTTGAATGCCATTTATTAGCTACAGGGCTTTAAAAAACACATTAAACCTCAATAAGTTCCTATTTTATTATCACACCTAGTTCTTAGGTTGTACTGTTATGAAAAGTATGTGAAGTCTCTGCACCCCTCAGTGTTGATAAGGATCCTGGATGAATACTTGTCCTCTCCCAAAGAGGAAGGCTTATTTATATGCCTATAAAAACATAGATTTTAAAAGAATGCACATTTAAATACGATTAGGACATATATTCAAATATAGATATTGGGAACACATATTCAAATTTTCTATGTGACCAAGAAAAATGTAAATGATGAGAACATACTCTGTTTACTTACTCTCATCCATTGTTCCTGTGAATGTAGAATCGTACAGCCACTGTTGAAGACAGTTTGTCAGTTTCTTAAAAAGGAGACACAATCTTGTCATAATGATCCACCATTTACACTCTTAGATTCTACCCAATTGAATTGCAAGTTTATGTCCACAAAAAAGCTTGAAAGCGTATGTTCATCGTAGTTTTGCTTATAATATCCCCAAATTGAAAGCAACCAAGATATTCTTCAATAGGTGAATGAATCAAAAAAGTGTAGTGCATTCATACAAGTGTACTATTCAGTAATAATAGTAAAAAAATGATCCATTAGCCCATGAAAAGACACGGAGAAAACTTAAGTGTATGTTACTAAGTGAAAGAAACCCATCTGAAAAGTCTACATACTTTAATATTTTAACAATATGCCATTTTGGAAGAGGCAAAACTCTACAGACCATAACATTTTCATTGACTGCCAGGTGGAAGGGAGCGGGAAAGAGAATTAAATAGGTGAATTAATAAAGTGTATAATGCCATTTTTGGATGTTTTACTGCGGACAGCATTTAGGCTTCACCCCTCCTTCTTCTCCTTCTGCCCCACATCTGGGTACAGTGATAAGAAAATGCAGATGTTTTATCTTTGACATCAGTGAGAATTTCAAACAATGAAATCCTTACTTTTGTGAAATACTCATTCCTGACCCATCGTCTAACCACCATAAAAACTTCAATGCATTTTCCTTACACTTCTCTTTCAAGTCATTTTTTGGCCTGCTTGAGAGCCTACCCTCTCTCCCTAGACAGCCTCACCATGTGAGTAATGAGCCTTTTTATAATCTATCGTTATGTGGATGGCATCATAAGTCTCAACATCCAAACCAAATTTTGGGTAGCAGTGCATTCTGTATTTGAGAAAAGTTCACAGTAATTGTTGCTACAAGTAAGATGTATAGACAATGACCACCACTATTTACAAAAGGTCTTTCTTATTTGTTTGTCTTGTTAAATGGTCTGCTGCCTGATGACAAACATGTTTTCTGAACTACCACTTGATAGCTATCTTGTCTTTTGGGCTGTGCTGCTTTATACTGCATTTTCTAAGTTTTGTCTAGATTCTGTTTTAACTGAAATAAGTTGAAAGCTCAAAAATTGCCATTTAGCAACAGTCTTATAGAGTTTTGGTCCTCCTTAAAAGGGCCTAGCATTGTGTGTCGTGCCCAAGACCTATCTGTGTGTCTTAGATCGAAACAGGTCTACTGGTTTCAGGATAAACCATGACTGAGGCTGGATTCAAGAAAATAACTCTTACTTTGTGACTGCTGGTGACTAAGTCAACCATTGCCATAGGGTTGTCCTAAGCCCTGATAATACTTCGTTGAGTTTCTCTGGAAGAAGAAAAAGCTTGTAAATATGAGGAAGGTAGAGAAGAATCCCCAAATCTATTTAGTAAATGCCAAAAAGAAAAAGAAAAAAAGTAAAGAAAACTGAACATGAAAATTGTTAAAAAAAAAAAAAAAAATCTAAGCAGAAATCCATAATTTTGCCCAATAGATTATCCAAAGTTTGCTAAAATAATTTATGTAGCAAAAAGAAAATGAGGCACAACAGAATATTGGTAACAATAGGCACCAACAGGCACTATGTTGTAGAGCAGACCTCTAGAACTTACCATTTTATTTAACCAAAACTTCATACTGTAAAACTCCTCATTTCCCCCTCCCTCAACCCCCTACTTTGTGTTTCTGTGGGTTTGACTATTTTAGACACTTCAAATAAGTGGAATCATACAGTATTCATCTTTCGGTGACTGGTTTATTTCACTGGATAATGTCTCCTAGGTTCAGGATAAATCTCATGTTGTGTTCTTACAAGAAAAAAAAAAGTTTGGAACAGGGAAACTTTTGGAGGCTATGAATATTTTTATTACCTTGATTGTGGTTATGATTTCATGGGTTTGTTTATATGTCCAAATTCATTAAGTTGCATACATTAAATGTGTGCAGGTCTTTATATGTCAGTATCTCAATAAAACTTTAAAACAGGATGAAAGAGTGCTCACTGTTTTTTTTTTTCTCCTCTACAACCCAGGTTCTGAATTAATTTTAATCGGTTAACTTTTACCAAATCACAAACTTTCATTGCCTTATTTAAAACTGAAGCTCCAGTCACTGTATCTCTGGGGATCTCATAAAATCTAACCAAGGTAACTTCTATAGTATTAGGAGATTTAGTGAACAAAAATAGAGGATAAAATGGTCTGCCTCAATTTAACATGAAAACAATTTCCTTGTTTAAATTTCCCCATGGTCATAGCACCTATTACCTTAAAAAAATGGGCAGGAACCTTCTGACCCAATGAACAATATGTCAAAACAAAATTGAACCTTTGGTGTTTATAAATTGGATTCTTTTAAAAAAGGGATCAATAGACATTATTTTCTTCCTCTTCCACAGTTAAAATAGGAGTTTTTATGAGTTAATGCAGTCATATATAATTTAAAACAGGGTCTTCAAAGACTGAAATTCATATACAAGACCTATTTAATAGAAGCAGTGATAATCTCCACTACTTTAGCCTGTTCTTAAACTGGGAAAGAATAAAGGGTGCTTTACTGTGGTTTATCACACCTTAATGCTGTGATTTCAACCATTGAGGCCTATACACACAGTGTTTTTAAATGAATGTCTTCATTCAATTATCTCCTGATTAATATTTTGAGATTATAGAGTTGGCTAACATGCTATAAGCAGTGCCTGTTTTAACAATCTCTTAGCTACAGTTTTGCCTTTACTTTCAAAGAGCACCATACACTTTGCCCAGCTACCCTTTGGGCACCTTAACTGCCATACCATCACATACAAATTTTCTGGCAAAATCTTCTTCTATTCTGGCTCAACTTTTTACAGCAGCATAGATGTGACATCACACTGATAGTATCCCCCAAAGAAGAGACACCTTTGACACTTATTCAAGACACACAAATACTTACAAGGGACCTTACTAAAAGTGGGTTGTCCATTGCTTTATACCTGTTACAAGGCATGATCACCTTGGTTAAATTTCTGAAAAACTATTTGGTAAAATGAAGTCTGTTGCATCCCCCACGCTGTTAAGAAACAGCTATTGACCCTCTCACATTGACCACAACATTAACAACAAGCCCAACACCTTTTAGAGTTTTTTGTTTGTTTGTTTGTTTTTTCATTCTAGAAGCAATGTATTTTTTATTTACAAAATTTAGTCAAGTTCATTTACACTATTACTTGCAAATTGACCCTTGAATGGGGCATCCTATAGCCAAAAGATATTGACTCTGTCCAAATTGCACTTCAACGAGAATTACTATTAGTATCCTTCACAGATTACTTCACTGTGGAGGCTTTAGTAACATTATCTCATGCCTCCAGAAGTCTGTGGATCAATCATTCATGTACCCATAGTCCCTGATATTGTGATGCAGGAAGCTGTTCTTGGCACTATGCTTTATGTCATTATAGAAAAAAAAAAAACGGCTGGCCACTTTGCAAGCTGTCTTGGAAATTGAGTCTCTCAAAGACCCTGAGACCTTGATCTTTTGTACAAGTTACTGACTATGCCTTTGGTTATGGAGAAAGTACCCTTCAAGCTTGGCTTGGCTACCAAGGCCTCCTTGTTATAGGATGTAGCAAAACACAGGCTCTCTGACATATTTGCTCTGCAGGAAGAGATAATCTCTCCTGTTCTTAGTTCCTTGCCAGATGCCACATGGCTGGAGGAGGGTATCTCTCTCAGAATCCTTGGCTACCTGGGAAGCCCCTTAGGATCAACTGAGTGAACAGTCATATGTACTCATACACTTTAGGGTTGTTATCAGCACTATCCCACATGATAGAGCTTGCTGGGGAACTGCCATTTTAAACCCTTAACCAGGAGGAATATTAACATACTTGATAAATCTAACTTGGCTATTGATCATTACTTAACAATTTGTCTCACTTCATGTTTCTTTGCTGACCATTTCTTGGGATTTCGTCTGTTGATGACCTTACTAAATCTCTGTTCTTCTGGGATCAACTGTCTTGGCTGGTGACAAATGGTGAAGCCCCTGCACCGAAACCACAGATTGACATTGCTCTTTAAAGAAAGGTCTCTATAGCTGTATCACATATATTGAATGGTTGTGGAAACTACTTTTCAAAGCTTATGCACCTAATTCTGATGATGTTACCAAATTGCCTACCAGTGGGCAAAACAATTCACACTATTGTCACTTATTCTGGAATTAACATCAGCATAGCTGGCACATAGTTTTACCTTCTATCCACAGGAATACTGTAGCATTCTTTGAGCCTCGAAGCAGAAAGCCTTTATTCCTCAGAGAAAATTCATGTTGCCCTCACCCTAAACACAAAAAACTTTTCATTGTTTCTCATTCAGGGACATTGGCAGTGGAAAAATCTATTTCATAAAATAAACTTCCACTCCAACACCTCAAATTAGCCTATATGACCCCCATTCCAATAAATCCTCAATATTGATTTATTCACTCACAATGACTTTATACTTTCTTCACTAATAAAATATGGGCATTCTGTGCTAATTAAATCAATAATTTCTTACAACAACTCTGATAGGTATAATAGAAATGGCCATATTTGGAGGTTTGGGGCCCAAATACATTGTATTTCAGGCACTGCTGGAACTATATGTGAGGGAATGGTCAGTTGAGTGCATGTGTCATGCAAGGGTTCTATACCACCATAACTATTAAGAGAAGATCTAAAACAGATTTTACTGGAGAAAATTTGAAAATGCAAAAGTGGTAGAGCATATAATATCCCTCTAACTCTTTATATCCTAAAACTTAAGAGGAGCACTGATGGTCTGTACACAGCATGACCTATTTTCCAATAAAGAGTTCCAGTCAAAGTGATGCTCTATGTATTTAATGAACAGAAGGCAGGATATATTTTCAAAGTATGTAGCTATGGAAGCACCTTGGTTAGTGATGTGACTTTCTTAAAAAGGGGAGTGCCTTGGCAACATAGTTACTGGCACTAACTTCTTTTTTTGTTGAGCAAATTCAGAACAACTATAGCATTAATCAGCTCATCCTATAGCTTTTGAGAACTCTGTGTATATCAACATCTGATTTAACTGATCACCAGGTTGTAAAATGGTGTTTGTGTCTTAATAGAGAAGGCTGTGCAGACTTTCTGAGAGTTAAACATCAATAAGATCCTCAAAATGCTACATCAGATGTAAGAGTTAACATTATGAATCAACGCTGAAACAGTTGTGGGAGGCTATTTTTGGTAGCTCATCCACACCTGTGAAATAGGGAAAGTGAGACTTATTTGCTCCTTCAATCCCAGTCTCCCTCATGGTCTGTCATGTTTATGTTCAACCTATTGAAGTTTGTTATCCTCCCTAGTGGAGGATATCTCTCTCAAGGATAAACCAGGCCTTGCTTTTCCATTTTTTTTTCTCTAGAGTGTTGAGCCTCACAGGGACCCAGAAGTCTCAAATTCATCATCATAAACAATTTCTGGGGGCAGAAGAAGGGCCTCTAGCACCACCAGAAGAAAAGTCAGTGTCTAAACTCATATTTTTCCAGGTCTTCCTTATCTGAGCAATGTGAGCTACCCAATATTCCGTAAGGTTATATGAATGACCATCCATCTGCTCAAGTCAATGCAATGAAGGTCAGGTGGGGGTGGCGGAAACAAAGAGAGAGAGAGACAGAGAGACTTTCAGTTACCTGAAAGTTCATCCAAGGCAAGAAGGTAGGGTCATATCCAGTACAAAAATAAATACTGTTTAAATTGGGGTTCCGATGAAGGTCATTGCTAGCGAAGCTTATATGGTTTTCAAAAGGTGTAGTCTTTGGGATAACATGGCTCCCACACACATAAAAATAATTTTCCACTGGGCATTACAGACCCTTATTATAGTTGGTTTTATTATTAATCCAGTAGGCTATAGAGATAATGGTCACAAATATTTGATTTGGCTTTGTCAATCCAAATGTTTTCCTTTAAGTGTGCTCAAGTTATAAGAGAATGTACGGCCCGGCGCAGTGGCTCAGGCCTGTAATCCTAGCACTTTGGGAGCCAAGGTGGGCGGATCACTTGAGGTAAGGAGTTCAAAACCAGTCTTGCCAACATGGAGAAACCCCGTCTTGACTAAAAATACAAAAAAAAAAAAAAAAAAAATAGCCAGGCGTGGTGGTGGACACCTGTAATCCCAGCTCCTTGGGAGGTTGAGGCAGGTGAATCACTTGAACCTAGGAGGCAGAGGTTGCAGCGAGTCGAAGTTGCACCACTGCACTCCAGTCTGGAAACAGAGCAAGACTCCATTTCAAAAAAAAAAAAAAAAAAGAATGTACAGGTGCAACATAAAGATTCAGCATATGAATAGGCTGTTTATCTGTTTTCATAGGGAGAAATCTCACGTGGGTGTGTCTTGGTAAATCAATGCCTGTAGATCCATCAGCCTTTTTATGCGGTTAAGATAAGAAGAACAGGTGATATTCAGCCAACTAAGGAATTCAGTGTTTGCTCTCAGCAATTATTATGATGCATGGCTGCAGTATGCCATTGTTTTGTCCACCTCAGAGGTGGTCGTTGCAAGACTGTCTCTGCTTCTGAGGAGTGTTTAGCTGCATGTTTACAAAAGTGGCTAAGGCCTTAGTGTCAGGCCTCTGAGCCCAAGCCAAGCCATCGCATCCCCTGTGATTTGCACATATATGCCCAGATGGCCTGAAGTAACTGAAGAATCACAAAGAAGTGCAAATGCCCTGCCTTGCCTTAACTGATGACATTCCACCACAAAAGAAGTGAAAATGGCCCGTCCTTGTCTTAAGTGGTGACATTACCTTGTGAAAGTCCTTTTCCTGGCTCATCCTGGCTCAAAAACTCCCCCACTGAGCACCTTTTAACCCCTACTCCTGCCTGCCAGAGAACAACCCCCATTTGACTGTAATTTTCCTTTACCTACCCAAATCCTATAAAACGGCCCCACCCTTATCTCTCTTCACCGACTCTCTTTTTGGTCTCAGCCCACCTGCACCCAGGTGAAATAAACAGCCATGTTGCTCACACAAAGCCTGTTTGGTGGTCCCTTCACACAGATGCACATGACACTTAGGGGTTAAATTTATTGTTATACCCAGACCGTTTGTTCCCCAAAGAAGACCACCAGAGTCCAGAGTCAAAGCCAAGCGGCAAGGATCTTTACTACAAGTTCGAACTTGGTCCCTCCATTCCACAGCATACAAGAGGGCCTCGAACAATGTGAGTGCTTGCTTTTTATAGCCCAATGTAAACAGGATATGTAAAGTTACAGGGAACAAGGTAACTCTCTCGGTTACAGCATTACAATTGGTTAACATTGTACATTTAGCATTCCTTATCGGAGATCTCCCAGGTGATGTTTTTCTGAAGTTTGAAAGAAATATGGAGGAATGTGTTTGTGCTGGGCTCAGGAAGTTGGGAGATATATGGGGGATGTGCCTCATTCCTTTCATATCTCATAATTAAAGGCAACTTTTTCTTTACAAAGTAGAAACTTTAGGAATTTGTCCTAGACTATGAGATTTTAAACAAGAGAAGACTAATTTCAGGATAAGATAGTTAGGTTGAAAACAATTATGATTTTTTAAAGGAGGCACTAGATCTCCATTAAAATCATCTAATATCCCAGTTAGTAACTACTTAGCAAAGTTAGGAAGCCCTGGGTTCCACAGACACAAAGGCTGAACAAATACCAGTTGGGTCTTGGTGGCAAAAGTTCTAGTCAACAATGAGGTTGACAACTAATAATATCTGCAATTCCACAGATACTAAAAAAAGTTAGTATACTGCAAAAAAGAGCTTAATTTACTGTTGTCTGGACTATATTTAAAGGTTCTTGGTCTCAAGATTTCATTCAATTTGGACATGTATCTGTTTGTCTGATATTAAGTTTGTAGTACATTCCCAGATGTACAATATGCTATCTTCAGTTTTCAAAGAGGCTAATTGGTCTTGGGCCAGTTTATTCGTAGTTGGATCTGAAGGTTCAGCAGTTTATCTCCAATGGAATATCCCTACTTCTACCAATAGTTTATGTGGTACTAGGGTTTGCACAACCCACTGATGATAGTTGTTGGCATGCTAAACCAAATGCAGGGAATCTTCTTTTTGCCTCTTTTTTTCAGGAGGGTTATAAAAAATAAAACATTGGAAATACCCTTCCCTAAACTAAATGCTAATTACAGCAGTGATAGCATACTCACAAGTCACAAGGGTCAGTACTGTCTATTCCTCTGCAGTCTACAGAATGTGCCAACAACCACTGGCCTTCAAGGGCCAGGCAGTTATTACACTTGGATAATATATTGAATAGCATCATGGCTTTAATACATATTTTATGTGAAGATTAAGGTCTTTATCTTCTTCTGTCTATGGTACTGTTTTAATTGTGCAGTTTTGGGAGATTTTACGGATACCTAACATTCTTGGCTGAGGATAAGACTGACTTTTGTGGAAGCCAAAGATGTGGGTAACAATGCATATATTCAATCAGCATGTCCAGATGGATGGCCTGGAAGTTTCTCTCTCCTTTTTCTGTGGCTTAACAGAGAGCTGACTCATCAGGTCTGAGTTAGTTCAACAAACAAATAGGTTGGTTTCAAACACTGGGCTCCTGAGTCTTCCCAGTTTTAACAAGGTCAATTCTCTGACTAGGCAATTTCCATTCTTACATGGTTACATGGATAGTCTCTGCTCCCAACAGTAAAAATAGATACTGCATTATGTGTATGGAACACCTATCTACTGAAACTTGGACATGACTTTTTATAGACCATCTGTGCTCAGCCTAAATGTAGGATAATGAGAATTTGGAAGATTAGGAGTGCTTTGTTTGGACTTTTTTTCCTATAAAGTCCTATATTTTTATATCTGCACCCCTTGGTACTACAGGAATGTGCCCATGAACGTTTTACATGAAAGTATAGTGAGGTCTGATAACCTGAGGCAATATCTAAGTCAGGTATATACTGGAAAATTTTTCTCAGTATGGCAATAACTGCTTGCCACTGTTTTTTGGTTGTTGTTGTTTTGTTTTGTTTTTGTTTGTTTGTTTGTTTTTCCAGAAGTAAACTCTATGGTTCTCTTATTTAGTCTTTTTCTCTAGTATTTCACACACAGAACAGCTGTTTTAAAAGACGAGCTCACATGTTAAGGCCTTTTATTAGCCCATATTTGGATGTTAGTTTCATAGGCTTTATCCTGTTATTCGCTGCCAATCCCTACTATTTGTTTTCTGTATTGTCTAGAGTAGCAGTTGTCTAAAATCTTGGTGGGAACTAATTTTGCATGTCATAAAAGAAACATTTGCAATGTGTAATGTCTTTATCTACAGTTAACATTTATAAATCTAGAATTAACATATGTTGATTTATAGCTAACATACACTGAGAACTTCTTTTTTGCCAGTTATATTAAACTCATTACAAGTAACAATTCAGTAAGTCATTCAACAGCTCTATGAGATTTAATAAATAAATGATATTCCTATGGTACATAAAAATCTAGCTAAATAAATTTAAAAGTTTAATGGAAAAGGTGAACATATGATGATAAAAATATTAATGTTTATATGTATCTAACCTTTGAAACAGTCCTTTCTAAGTATAAGAATTAAAGAAAGCTATATATATTAAAAGAATAGCATATTTGGACAAATATTTACTAATTCAATATATAATACTACTGTGAAGAAGGTAAAAGTTGCACAGGAGAAATCATTGTTATACATATGACAAAGAAATTATATGCTTATCATAAAAATCTCTATTATGTTGAGAAGAGAATTAGGAACATCATAACAGAAAGATATTTAAAATACTTGAATGTCTAACTCATGAGAGATAAAATAAATAAATGTATTGTTAATGATATTAAATAAAAATATTAATCACTTTTTGAGCATTTGCTTTGCCTGACAACACGCTCAGCATTTTACAAATCTCACTGCACTTAATCCTCACTAAAACTTTCTAGGAATTAGAGTCATACAAACTTTATAGATGAGTTAACTGAAGCAGAGAAAGGAGAAGTGATTTGACAAAGGATGTAGAACCAGTAACAGTTGTATTCCATAGCAATAAAAAAGAAAAAACAATTTAACTTTTGCTTTGGCAAATAAATTATCATGCTTTTTTGAGAGTGAAGGGTCTGTATTTTCTGATACTGGTGATGGAAGAGTAAATTGAAAGCATTTTAAAGGTCAGTATGAGATCAAGTGTTAAGGACTTTATCGATATTTACAGTTTTGATCCAATAATCCACTTGAATTAATGTCATTGAATTAAAGAAGAGTTTCAATAATTTTTAACTATATGGGAAAATGTCTGTGAAAAGACAATATATACACATGTATTTATATATATGCTTGTGTGTATGTTCACAAGTATTTATATAACACATAACATAAAATATGTGTATATGTAAATTATATACATATAAATGTAGCATGATTGATTTTTATATAAAATTTATTTCCAATTTTGTTTATAAATTGTAATCACACACATACATAATTAAATAAACATTTCTAAAACATTTTAAGGTTTTCAACATTGTGAGTGTGGATTTATTTGAAAAGTTTACATTCTTAATTTTTTTTAATAATTATTAATATTAGAAAATCTAAAATGACTATAATGGCTTTATTCTCTTGCATTGCATACTAATTTAAAATAATTAAGTTTGCCAAAGCACATGTAACTCTGAAAATTCATATAATTCACAATAAACTTTCACATTTTTTTTTACTGTTTGGCATTAGTGATGCCAATTAATGGCCTCCCTATATCCTAAGACTTTAACTCTGCAGTGCCCTTTTATTCTATGGGCTCATGAACATGAATTGCTGTGGCCAACCACATACTATCAGCAAGCATGACACAGCAGAGGCTTAAGAAGTATGTGCATGTGTTCTCTTGATCCCTACTGCATGACTTGGCTTGCTTCCCCTTGAGTCCCTGCCACAAGCATGAAAATCTGGCAAGAGAACTATAGGAATATGAAGAATACATGGAAGAGAACCCAGTTGTCCCGCCTGAGACCATTCTAGAGCAGCCAGCCATAGCCAAATGCCAACCAACCTAAAATGCATGAAGAAACCCAGCTGAGTTCTACCAAAAATGGCCCAAATCATCACAACTACTCTTCTCGCCTACAGTCTCAAAAAATATAATGAATTACTTTTTTAAAGTCACTGGGTTTGGGTGGTTTTCTATGCAGCATTATTTTAGTAATAGATAACTGATCTTCCTTGCATGAGAAGTTTATATTGGTCAATACAGCTGATATATTGGATTTTTCTGTTTACAGAAATCAGGCAGAGAAACTAAAAATCTAGAATAGTGAAGTTAAACAAATGAGAATATTCACATCTAGAATAGATACATCATCTCCTTTTCAAATAACTGGATAGTGTTCATGTTTTTAATTTCCAACACAGTTTTCCATAGCTTATTATATTTGTGTGTGTATATATCCCTTTCATAAGTAACATAAATATTATATAAATTATTTGAATTTTTGATATGTTGCATATTTTAGATTCTGACATAATGCTTTATAGAAGCAAACTTTTTAGTGTTTAAGGTAGAAAATTGGCTCAAAAAACTATACATATCTTTCACAAATTTATGTTGATAAAAGATGGTTACATAATCTCATAAGATAAAAACCTGTGAAATCATTTTAAGTCTTTGCTAAAACACAGTATCATGGTGAAAAATCAGGATAATATTTAACATAAGATGCAGTTAAAAAAACTTTAAAAGCAACACATGACTGAACGTAAAAGCTTTTAACTTACATCTATACGTTTCAGGACTTATATTATTTGATAACGAAAACACAGTCTTGGGTTAATAATATACCATGTACTTTTTGAAGCAGTATTAAAAACTGTATTTTAAGTCACTGACAAGAATCCATAGGCAATAGGAATAGTGTTGCAAATTCATCAAAAATATTGAATCCTGAAACACCTGGAGATATTTAATTCAATCTGTTTTACATTTGATGTAATATGCCTGATGTCACACTGCTGGTTTTTGGCAGAGCTTGAATTACTACTTGGGTCTCTTGGTTGCTTACTTAGTGATCCTTGCACTGATCTCTGTTTAGTGATATGTTATTTATATCTAAGAGCTAAACCTAAGGCAATTAAGTAAAATTATGATTATCCCCTTAACAAAGGGCTATGGTCACATCTATATGTTAATGTACCACCAATCAAACAAGAAAATAAATTCTATATGCAGTCAGGTACAATTAGTGTGTATAACTATGCTCATTTTACTATGATTTGCCTAAAAATCACTTTTTTTCCCCAAAATGACCACTGTGAGGGGCTATCTCTTCACAGTATTTAACCGCTGAAGAGTGTGCTCCTCTAATATTACTTCCCTACTCCTCCCTTAGTTGTCTGTTTATTATAAATGTTTGAATCTATTTGCCCAACATCATTTTATGTAAGGAATAGAATGTTCAATTCATTGAAATATTTGGACACTGGATGGTGATTCTTGTACCATGTGTTTTCAGGGCATGTGTTTTCAGGTGATAGTGAACTGCATGTTTTAATCAGTGGATGAATAAATGATTACATCAGTGTCTACTGGGTGCCCTAGTGGCATAAAATTCATCTAGAGTGCCATGTATCATGATTTCTCAATGGCAGCTGTTTTCAAAGGTATAATTATGACATTAAATTTACTTTTAATAGAACTTGTGGAGTTGACAAATTCCTAGTCTGTTTCTTTTGAAAAGACACTGCTTTTTTTCCTTTTATTATTGTCTGAGAGAACACTGAATTCTACCTCTACCAATTCCCTACTATTGATCTCTCTTCCTCTACTTTTCCTCAGAGCTTAAAGAGCATCTTAATTACTCACAGCTACTAATTAACTTTCTAGTTTAGTTCGAGATCCAATTTTCTAAGACTACAAAGGGCAAATGGAATTATTTATAGAATTGTGCATTTGATGAAATGTTGCATTTAAGTTTTTTTTAAAAATTATGTGACAAATACTTACACAGTACTTACTATGTGCCATCCCCTGTTCATGTGCTTAAAAACTGTTAATTGATTTAGTTCTTACAACAACCATATGAAGGAGGTACTGCTTTTATCCTAGTTTTACTGATGTGAAAATTGAGGTATAAAGAGATTAAATAATTTGCCCAAGATCATGCAACTAATAAATAGCAGAGCTTGGAGAAATCCAGGCTGTCTATCTTCAGAGACTGAGCTTTTATGCTTTTTCTCAGTGGCCTCTGAAATCTTACTCATCGTACTCAACTTTTGGCCTGTGCGTATTTATCCAGAGTATCACTTTGCATTGTACTTCAAGGGCTTCAGAAATTAAGATTTTTTTCAAAATTGCTTAGCCAGGTAAATATTTTCATTCGATGCCAATTTTGAAATGGTTATATAATGTATGTTCTTAATTTTCTGTTATAGTTCTTTTTAATGAATGAGCATTTTAATAATTTGCTGTAGATTTTATTTTTGTCTCTACTTATCATTAAATTGCAATTTATTAATTAGTAGTGTTGGAACATTTGTAGAAGTACAAAGGTTAATAAAGTATAACAGCTGTTTAGAATATTAGAATAATATACTGGTATCACTGTGCAGATTATTAGTAGCATTGGTTGCAATTTAACAGACAAAAAAAAAAAATCTTTCTGAAACTTTGACCACTATGGTAAACCCTAAAATTGTCATTGTCAGCATCTTAGAACAAGTGCATTCTGAAGACGACACTGCCTCTGGTAACCATTAATGTTTCTGTACAATAAAAGGTGAATAGAAACTTACTCATCACTCTTGGAAACTTACGTCTTTTTCAAATAATCTTACATGTATAGGAAGAGAGAAGAGCAAGAGTAAGACAGAGAGAGGAGAGAAATAAAGCAGATACCCTCTTTCATATTTATAAAGCAACTATGGTAAGATGAAAACGGTGAATTGATAAAACATCTCACTTTGGTTTTATAGAGTATCTGTCTTAGGACTAGCACCAAGGTTATTCAGAAAAGAAGCTTTCCATTTCTTAGTTGAAATAAATTGTATTTTTTTGTGGATGCTCCTTTAGGGATTATGGTAATAGAGACTATAAGTGCTATCATAGGTTACTAGAAGTTACAACTGTATTGGAAGTACGTTATGGGAAGAATATCATAAATATGATAAGAATAATGCAATGTTCTTGATTTACATTTACATAGTATATTGCAAATGCATTCAAATACATTTCACTGAATTTAATGTTGGTTGGGGAAACACTGGAAAAATGTAGAAGTCATTTGGAAATTTAAATGACTATAAACTCTTCCTGATAGGAAGTTGGCATTCTGTTTAGGTTTACCTAGTGAAAATTTCTGTTAAAGTAGAAAGGAAAGAATGAGCAGAAATAGAATTAAATGAAATAATCATTGAGACAGCCAACTTTACCCTGTCTGGAAAGATAATGCATTATTTTTCAATAAAATAAACACAATATCTATCAGATTTATAAAACCATAGCTCTTGAGCATATAAATACAATGTACATTAGTTGCTTTTACTTAAAAAACATTTTTACTCACTTTTTATACTCAAAAATTGTGTTAGTACTCTAGTACTAAATCTTGATGCTTTAGTGTTAGGTGAGAAAAGGATACTTTTACATTACTGTGTTGATACTCAGGGCTATATTAAAAATAGCTTATTAGACATAATTTGGATTCAATTGCAATTATGCATGATATATTGTTACATTGTATTCCAATAATTGTCATATGAATCTCCCTATTGACAACTTTGGCATAACATATATACAGAGCTCCAACTTCTTCAAGACAATGGTAATTTATAATTAACAGTATCTTTTAAAAAGAAAACTTTTTTGCTCTATTATTTTAATTGTCATAAAGAATGCGTAATATTAGAAGACCAAGAAAAGTATATGAAACTCTGCTTTAATATGTTTAGATTTTGGGGGGAAACAATAAAAAATTTTTAGAAATTGGGTTATTTGATTTTTGTATACTTTTTTTATTAGATTTTTTTTAATTGTGGCTTTAAATTTTATTTTTTGTTTTAGGGATTTCTTTTGTTTGGTCTTTTGATAGATGCTGTAAGGATCACATGCTGTAAGCCTACCATTTAGAGTTAATTGAAGCCTACTTTACTCTAAGTGTAAAGTATTTGAAATGGTATAACCCATTTACCTCACATCCGTGTTCTCTTATTTCCATATACATTGTATCTATCCACTAACTTTAAACCACAATGTAGTTATTGATTCAATTAATCTTATGTTTTTAAAGAGATTAAGATGAAAGTGACAGTATTTTATAGTTTAAACATAAACTATACCATTTCTTGTGCTTGATATTTCTTCCTTTATATTTGACATTCAATCTGCCTTCAATTCCCTTCAACTGGAAGAAATTACTTTAATTTTTTTAGTAGTATATGTTTGCTGCTGATAAATTTCTCCAAGACTTATTTTTTTCTGAAAATATAAGAATTTCAGTCTTGGCTGGGTGTGGTGGCTCAAGCCTGTAATCTCAGCACTTTGGGAGGCCGAGACGGGCAGATCACGAGGTCAGGAGATGGAGACCATCCTGGCTAACACGGTGAAACCCCGTCTCTACTAAAAAATACAAAAAACAAGCCGGGTGAGGTGGCGGGCACCTGTAGTCCCAGCTACTTGGGAGGCCGAGGCAGGAGAATGGCGTAAACCTGGGAGGCGGAGCTTGCAGTGAGCTGAGATGCGGCCACTGCACTCCAGCCTGGGCGACAGAGCGAGACTCCGTCTCAAAAAAAAAAAAAAAAAAGAATTTCAGTCTTGTATTAGACTGTTCCCATGCTGCTAATAAAGATGTACCTGAGACTAGGTAATTTATAAAGGAAAGAAATTTGATTGATTCACAGTTCTACATGGCTGGGGAGGCCTCACAATCATGGCAGAAGGTGAATGAGGAGCAAAGTCATGTCTTATATGGTGGCAGACAAGATAGTTTCTGCAGGGGAACTCCTATTTATAAAACGATAAGATCTCATGAGACTTATTCACTACCACAAGAACAGTATGGAGAAAATGGCCACCGTAATTTAATTATCTCCATCTGGCCCCACTTTTGACATGTAAGGATTTTTACAATTCAAGGTGAGATTTGGGTGAGGACACAGCCAAACCATATCATTCTGCCCCTGCCCCCTCCCAAATCTCATGTCCTAACATTTAAAAACCAATCATGTTTACCCAACAGCCCCCCAAAGTCTTAACTCATTTCAGCATTAACTCAAAAGTCCACAGTCCAAAGTCTCATCTGAGACAAGGCAAGTCCCTTCTGCCTATGAGCCTGTAAAATCAAAAGCAAGTGAGTTACTTCCTAGATACAATGGAGTTACAGGCAGTTGGTATGTACACCCATTCCAAATCGGAGAAATTGGCCAAAATGAAGGTGTTGCAGGCCCCATTCATGTCTGAAATCCAGTGGAACAGTCAAACCTTAAAGCTCCAAAATGATCTCTTTTGACTCTTTGTCTCAAATTCAGGTCACACTGATGAAAGAGGTGGGTTCCCCTGGTCTTGGATAGCTCTGCCTCTGGGCTTGTGATGGGAGGGGCTGCCATGAAGGTTTCTGACATGCTCTGGAGACATTTCCCCCATTGTCTTGGTGATTAACCTTCCGCCCCTTGCTACTTAGGCAAATTTCTATAGCAAGTTTGAATTTCTTCCCAGAAAATGGGTTTTTCTTTTCAATTGTTTCACCAAGCTGCACATTTTTCAAACTTTTATGCTCTTCTTCTCTTGTAAACATAAGTTTCGATTCCAAACCATATATTTGTGAATCCATAAAACTGAATGATTTTAACAGCACCCAAGTCATGTCTTGTTAGACTTATTCATTTTCAGGAGAACATTATAGGGGAAATGCCCCCCATGATTCAATATCTCCACCTGGCCCCACCCTTGACATGTGGGGATTATTACAATTCAAGGTGAGATTTGGGTGGGGACACAACTAAACCATAGCAAATCTTATTTTTAAAACATTTTTAGTTGGGCACAGAATTTGTCATTAGCCATTTATATCAGCATTTTCTATTGTCATTTGATCTCCATGTCCCTAGTGAAAATTCAATCATCTTTCTTACCATTGTTCCCATTTGTGTAATGTTACTTTTTTTTTTTTTTTTGGTTCCTTTCAATATCCTCTCCTTTACATCTGTGATTATCATTAACTAGGCTATTATGCCTAGATGTGACTTTCCTTTCTTCTTTTTTTTTTTTTTTTTTTTTTTTTTCTGCTTGGGGTTAACTGAGCTTATTGAGTTTGTAAATTGATGTTTTTTTAACCATACCTGAAGATATTTTCTCATTATTTTTTCAGATATATTTCTACCTCAGTTTAACTCTCTTTCTGAGAATCAAATCACATATAAGTTAGATACATTTATATTGCCTTACAGGAGATTGAATCTCTACTTAAAGTTATTTTTCTCTTTGTTCTTCAGATCCAGTAATAACTATATATCTATTCAAACTCACTAAAAATGTCTTCTGTCTTCTTGTACTGTTATAGCTGTTTATTGATTTTACTTTTATTTCAGCTACTAGAATTTTTATTTATAAAATTTTATTTTTAATATGTGTGTGTGTATATATGTGTGTGTGTGTATATATATGTATGTATGTATGCGTGTGTGTGTGTATATATATATATATTTTCTTTCTTTCTTTCTTTTTTTGAGACAGAGTCTTGGTCCATCACCAGGCTGGAGTGCTGTGGCACAATTGCGATTCACTGCAACCTCCACTTCCCAGGTTCAAGCAATTCTCCCACCTCAGCCTCCTGAGTAGCTGGGACTACAGACGTGTGCCACCGTGCCCAACATTTTGTATTTTTAGTAGAGATGGGGTTTCACCATGTTGGCCAGGATGGCCTCAATTTGTTGACCCCGTGATCCACCCAACTCGGCCTCCCAAAGTGCTGGGATTACAGACCTTTTGAGACCTTTTCTGATAGATGTGGAGGAAGCAAAAATGCATATTGCTAAGTTTAAAGAAAAGGTCTGAAAAGGCTACATAATGTATCCTTTTATCTATATGACATTCTGGAAAAGGAAAAATCCATATGGATAAATAATAAGATTACTGGTTGCTAGGAGTTGTAGAGAGAAAAAGGAAGGAATAAATAGGTAAAATACAGGAAATTTGGGGACACTGAAACTATTCTGTATGAGACTTTAGTGGTGAATACATGAAATTATGCATTTGTCAAAACCAATAGACCTGTACAGCAGAGCAAAGCCTAATGTGAGCTACGTACTTTAGTTAATAATAGTGTATCAGTATGGGCTCATCAATGTTAACAAATGTACTACAATAACACAAGATCTTAAGAAGGGGTATATTGTGAAAGGGGTAAGATGGTATGTGGAAAATCTCTGCATTATATTCTCACTTTTCCTATACATGCAATGCTGCTTTAAAAGAAGAAGTCTATTAATGTGAGAGGATCATTTTCTTCTTTTTTTAGTTTGTAATTTTCTGCAGAGATTCCAAATCTGTTTGTTCAAATAAACATTTTTCAAGTCCTTGAGCATATTATAATAGTTATTTTAAATTTATGCTAATCTCTATGCATTATTATATTTCATATTTTTAAGCTCTTTGTCTTTGAAAAGGACACATCATAGAGACTCTGGATTTGTTCCTTCTCTGAGGAGTGTTGATTTCTGTGCTAGCGAGTAGTTTACTTGACCTAAATTCTCCACTCCAAATTGTCTTGCTTAATATGGGCAGCAGTTGAAGCTATTCAATTCTTTTAAATTCTGGCTGTAGCTATATTGCCTGGATGATTGGAGTCTCTCCAATGCTCGCATACTTCTGATGTTAAGAAAGGACTAGAGAAATGTTTGAAGTCAGAATATGGGGTTTATTCCCCTTGTTTCAATTTCTTCGTTAGTTTTCTCTCTTAATTTTTAGATTATCTGGCAATCTTAAATTTCATTCTTTGGATCTTCAAACAAGTAATAATGTTGTACTTTCTTCATCTATACATCTTGTATTGCTTGGTTTGGAGAGTGCCTTCAAGTGAAGTGTTGTATACAAATTTTACCCTCTGCAGTTTTCTTTCTGTCACGGTGCAGTCCTTTCTGGTTTCTCCTGCATTAATTTACTCTTAGTCAATTCAAATAGTTGTTTCTATCCAGAATTTGCAATTGTGTTTGGCAAAACACAATTGGTCTGATACAAAATGTACCCTCATTATTGGGAGTAGAAATTTATCACTGGATTTATTAGAGTTGTTTATTATTTGATGACTTTTATTATTAGAATGTTATTATTTTATTATAACTAGTATTAATACAACTTTATTGGCAATCCTTAAAATTTGGCACCCTGAGACCAGACAAGAAATATCAATCTACAAATAATTTTGGGATTGGAAATCCCAAGCAAGATTTTAAAAATGTGGTATATCAAATCTGCCTCACAATTATACATTTTGACCTTGATGTAATTAGGTCAGAGTAACTTCCCTATACCAATAGTATTTTTTAGTGAACTCCCAATTTCAACCCACAAGGTCACATCTGCACACAGGTTAAAACATGAGAAATGGTGTTGATTGAGCCATTAAAAGAGACAGAAAGTATCAGCATATAATTGCTGCCACTAACTTTTGCTCTGAGAGTTTCCTTCCTGCTTTAAAAGTAAGCTCCTGGCATTTGGTCCTTGTAACTCCACAATGAAAAATTTGAACAAGCCATTCTGCACCTGTTCTTTGACAAATATTTTAAGACACTTTCAGGGTCTCTGTAGCTAGTTTTTGAAGTACATTATAGGGTGCAATATGGCAAGGTAGGTAAGGAAAACCAAGAAGATATGTGTTAGTCCTTATCTATTTACAATCTATATGGTAAACTTTGACTACAAACTTAGCCCTACTTTGACATCATAACATGTTGTCATAAAAATTCCTGTCTCACAGGGTACATAAAGAATAATTATAAGCCAGTAAAATTATTAGATTCTTCTGCTCTAGATACAACAAATCATCAAGTATTTTGAGAAAATACCTGTTTCACTATTACTTTTCTACTGTAACCTTTTCATTGGTATCAAAATTAATAATAAATTTTGTATTAAAAACATAAAATGCTACAACTTTAACACAATTCTTCATTTTGGGGTTGAGTTTAGTTGAATATTATGTTTTCATTTTTATTGTATGTTTTAAATTTTATTTTTTATTGATTCATAGTAATTTTACATATTTGTGGGGTACCCATGCTATTTTGATACATGCATACAATGTGTAATCATCAAATAACCTCAAATATTCATTATATCTTTGTGTTGGGAACATTTCAAATCTTCTGTTTTAGCTATTTTGAAAAGAAATGATTGTTAACTATAGTCACCCTACAGTGCTGTCAAACACTAGAACATATGTGCCAAGAGAAAAGCAGCATCATATAATTGGAGTTTGGAATTTTTTTATTTGCATTTTGGAGAGCTTTTGTCAAAGAAGTTAATCAGATATTATATCTGGCAGGAAGCAAATATGGAAGAAAGAAAAATATTTTTAAAGCAATTTTTAAAATAAAAAAGGTCAATATATTGTTATAAAATTAAAAAATATAAAAACTACTTTTATTCCATATGAACTAATTAAATTATATAAATACAAATATGACTAAATAATATTATAATCCACCAAACTTCTTTCCCTTCTTTATTGTAATTGCCACAATAGTGTCAGCTACATATCTCCTTAAATACACTCACATCAAATATGGGGGTTTCAACTTGGTTAAACCCAATAATTTCCAGAGAAAAATATTACATTCAATTTATTTTATAGTAATGTACTTTGAGTTCCCTGTGATGTTATGACCTTCAACTATAGTCTTATTGCTGTTCCCTATTATCAGTTTGAGGCACTAGATTAAAATATGACCTTTTATAATTACCAAAAGGGATCATCTGTGTTTTCTCAATTTGAGAAGTTATGGGTTCTTTTAACCTTTTGAAGAAAACTTTTATTCATCTAGTGTTATTTGAAAACCCAAATGACTTTTTGAGACTCTTTCAATTCTGAAGAAAGGAGGCATTTAAAGAAGAACAAGATAAGTATTAAAATAAAGCATTTAGTAATCAGGGTATGGACTCTTTCCCGTGATGTATTCAAAAGCATGTGAACATTCAGTATTATTGCAAGTTGATGTCAACCCTATTAAGAGAACCAAAAACCCTGAAAATATTTTGAGCTTCTGAATATGACTGAAGAAACCTCTGGAGATATTGCAGTTTGTCCGACAGTGTATAATTTCAAAAATTTTGAAGTTTTACTTTCCACATAAGTTGTCAGAGACTTTGATTTAACATTTATTTATTTAACATTTTCCACAGATTAAGAGTATTAAGAAATACGGTATGCAAAAAGAAAATAAATGGAAGGATTTGACAGTATAGTTAACTGATTGTTTCCTCTGGTTACTTTCTTAAAGTAACAGAATAATAAACATTATCAAAAACCCATGAGAGATTTATGATAATTCATTTAGATAGTTATAAAATATGCAACAGAATAAAGAGAGAGAGAAATAGTGAAAGAGTCATCTAGTATTCTAAGGTGTTTCTCTTTGACTATAATCCAACATAATTAACAATAAATCAAAACATAATAGACATATGTAAAAGATGACAATAGAATTCAATGAAGATAGAAAAACATTATAAAAACATTTAAGTGAAACAACTGAATCATATGGTAAAGAAAATGTACCTCAACCCTACTTCAGGAAAAATGCTAAAGTTTCTAGAAGAAAATCGAGGAAGAAATCCTCATCACATATGGCAGACAAAGATTATTTAGACAGAATACAATATTAACATTTTAAAATGATAAACTGAACTAACATAAACAGTCAAACCACCTGCTTTTCAAAAGATACAATTTTAAAATAAATGAAAAGACAAGTCACAGCCAGTGATAAACCTTCTCAATACATATATCTGTTAAAAGACTTGTGTTCAGAGTACATGAAGGATTTTTATGACTAAATATCAGTAAGTTAAAAAAACCATGAATGAATGAAAGACTTGAACCGATACTACAAAAAAATACATTACGAATAAATGTCCAGTGACCAAATGAATGAATGTGTAATATAAATTATATAAGGGAAATGCAATTTAAAAAGCAATAAAATATCTATCATTCATTAGATGGCAAAAACTAAAAATTCTGATGATAACTGCCTGCACGTGGAGCAACCAGATTTCTCACCAATGTAAAAGTAAGTAGACAATGACAAGACTACTTTGGAAAACAGTTTGGCAGATATGACCCACCAATTGCACTCCTAGGATTAATTTTTAAAATGAAAACATTTGGCCAAACTACACTTATGCATAATTATTTATAAGTTTTATATTTAACAGTTGAAACTGGAAATAACCTAAACAACAAAAATAGCAAAGGAATACATAAGCCATGGTATATTAATATTGTGGGATGCTAATAAGCCATAAATAAAAAAATATGAACTACTGATACACAAACCTAAGTGTCTGAATTCCAAAAGGAATATGCTGTGTAAAATCTACCAAGATTTTTACTGTAGGATTCTCTTTTTTGAACTTCTGTAAGTAGATTTACTTAACTATGGTAGAAATCCAATCGGTGTTGTTTGAAGTAGAGATTGGGGATGAAGATTTACTATCAAAAGGTAAATGAAAACGTAATGGGTTGATGGAAAAGTGTTATAACTTGATATAATATAACCCTGGTAAATAAATTTTTTCAAGCACATTGAGCTGTTACACATATGTGTGAATTTTATTTTAGGTAAATTGTGCCTCAATAAAGTCAATAAAAATGAACCAAAATGAGTACAACTTCCTGATTGTTAAGAAACCTGTACAGGTAACACAAGACAGCATGTAATATACTAGTATCAAGCAGAATTTATTACCTGAGTATAATTGGGTTACCTATCAGAAATCCATCTATTTATCTATTTCTCTCTCTCCAACAATTAAAAATGAAAATTCATACAATAAACTCTAATGCTATTTGACAAAGATAAGCTTTCTCAATGACTGAGCTATGAAAAATAGGAATAGAAAATTATCTTCCATAAGAGTAAAAAATATTTATTGTAAAAAGCAAAACAATAAAATGATCTGTTACAACCAGAAACGTTTGAAGGTTGCCTCTAGTCACAATAACAGTAAACAGGTCCGTCAGTATTATAACAACTTCAGAAAGGCTAAAAACAAACTATCTCATGCTTACATTAACAAGATAATAATTTATGCTAATATTAGAATCATATAACTACAAAATTCAGCAGTTAAAAGTTTTTTAAAAAATAAAGCAATAAATATTTCATAATGTGGTTAGATAATGATGAAATATATATTAAAAACATGTAATGCACTTCTATTACAGGAATAATTATCTTAAAGATAAGGAGGTAACATTGATACCAGTATACTATCAATGGCAAAGCTAAATAATTTCAAGTAATAAACACAAAGTCAAAGGAAAAATAGTTTATAAGATTATATTTAGGTATATAAATGGCACTCAAAATTCTGTAATGTTTCTCCAAGGAGTGTGTGTGAAAGAGGAGAAAAAGACCACAAACACAGTCACACACACACACACACACACACACACACACAATGGGGTGCTGTTTGGAGGAACATAACAGAATCTTATGACTCTCCAAAATATTATAAACAAAATCCAGATACAATTGACAGAATTCAAATTGCAAACTCTTGACCCTTGTAAAGTGAGTGGCAGCGAAAATCTGTGCTGTTAATTAGCCTTAGGTTTATCTGGGTTGCTTGAAACTGCCATAACCATGTGTCACTGATTCATAATCTCAGGGATCGACTGAATTTATGCTCAGAATTTGGAGTGCCCCTCTCTGTTTAACTCCTACCTGGCATTTTTCCCTTACGTTCCAGTGTCTATAGTTGCCTCAATTTTGTTCTCTAGTACTCCAAAAGTAAGACCGCTGACTTTAAATCCAACTTTTAGCCACCCACATGACATATTCTGGGTTGTAATTTAAGACTAAAAGCCATTTAAAAAAGAAGAAAACACACAAAAATATATCCAGTGACGTTTTCCTTCTTACAGGTTTCAACTTCCTTCCAGTGTCTGCCTCCACTTGATTTCTGTCCAGTGCCCTTAGATAGCTGTTTGTTTGTCTGGAGTTTAGATGTTATCCACAGGATGATTGGTTTGAAAGAAGATTCTTGTTTAATACTAGGGGCAGAAACTTCTTTTTTAACGGTTCCAGAAAAAAATATTATTTGAGCAAAAGAAAAAAAAAGTCTCAGAGTTGCTCTTCTCAAGGAGTATCTTTGTGGCATTCTCTGTATTTCCTGAATTTGAATGTTGGCCTACCTTGCTAGATTGGGGAAGTTCTCTTGGATAATATCCTGCAGAGTGTTTTCCAACTTGGTTCCATTTTCCCCGTCACTTTCAGGTACACCAATCAGGCGTAGATTTGGTCTTTTAACATAGTCCCGTATTTCTTGGAGGCTTTGTTCATTTCTTTTTACTCTTTTTTTTCCTCTAAACTTCTCTTCTTGCTTCATTTCATTCATTTGATATTCAATCAATGATACCCTTTCTTCCAGTTGATCGAATCAGCTACTGAAGCTTGTGCATTTGTCACATAGTTCTCGTGCCATGGTTTTCAGCTACATCAGGTCATCTAAGGACTTCTCTACACTGGTTATTCTAGTTAGCCATTCGTTTAATCTTTTTTCAAGGTTTTTAACTTCTTTGCCATGGGTTCGAACTTCCTCCTTCAGCTCGGAGAAGTTTGATTCTCTGAAGACTTCTTCTCTCAACTCGTCAAAATCATTCTCCATCCAGCTTTGTTCTGTTGCTGGCAAGGAGCTGAGTTTCTTTGGAAGGGGAGTGGTGCTCGAATTTTTAGAATTTTCAGGTTTTCTGCTCTGTTTTTTCCCCATCTTTGTGGTTTTATCTACCTTTCGAGAAGAGCAACTCCAAAACACATAATTGTCAGATTCACCAAAGTTGAAATGAAGAAGAAAATGTTAAGGGCAGCCAGAGAGAAAGGTCGGGTTACCCACAAAGGGAAGCCCACCAGACTAACAGTGGATCTCTCAGCAGAAACTCTTCAAGCCAGAAGAGAGTCAGGGCCAATATTTAACATTCTTAAAGAAAAGAATTTTCAGCCAAGAATTTCATATCCAGCCAAACTAAGCTTCATAAGTGAAGGAGAAATAAAATCCTTTACAGACAAGCAAATGCTGAGAACTTTTGTCACTGCCAGGCCTGCCCTACAAGAGCTCCTGAAGGAAGCACTAAACATGGAAAGGAATAACCAGTACCAGCCACTGCAAAAACAGGTCAAATTGTAAAGTCCATTGATGCTAGGAAGAAACTGCATCAACTAACAAGCAAAATAACTAGCTAACACCATAATGACAGGATTAAATTCACACATAACAATATTAACCTTAAATGTAAATGGGCTAACTAGTCCAATTCAAAGACACCGACTGGCAAATTGGAAAAAGAGTCAAGACCCATCAGTCTGCTGTATTCAGGAGACCCATCTCACATACATAGACACAGATAGGTTCAAAATAAAGGGATAGAAGAATATCTATGAAGCAAATAGAGAACAAAAAAAAAGGCAGGGGTAGCAATCCTAGTCTCTGATAAAAGACTTTAAACCAACAAAGATCAAAAGAGACAAAGAAAGCCATTACATAATGATAAAGGGATCAATTCAACAAGAAGAACTCACTATCCTAAATACATATGCACCCTATACAGGAGCACCCAGATTCATAAAGCAAGTCCTTAGAGACCTACAAAGAGACTTAAACTCCCATACAATAATAATGGGAGACTTTAACATCCACTGTCAACATTAGACAGATCAACAAAACGTAAAGTTAAAAAGGATATCCAATAATTGAACTCAGCTCTGCACCAAGTGGACCTAATAGATATCTACAGAACTCTCCACCCCAAATCAACAGAATATACATTCTTCTCAGCATCACAGCACACTTATTCCAAAATTAATCACATAATGGAAAGTAAAGCACTCTCCAGCACATGTAAATGAACAAAAATCACAACAAACTGTCTCTCAGACCACATATAAATCAAATTAGAACTGAGGATTAAGAAACTCACTCAAAATTGCACAACTACATGGAAACTGGACACTGAACAATGCCTCCTGAATGATTACTGGATACATAGTGCTCCTGAATGATTACTGGGTACATAATGAAATGAAGGCAGAAATAAAGATTTTCTTTGAAACCAATGAGAACAAAGACACAACATATCAGAATCTCT
>NW_012098399.1:363162-364288 GCF_000951045.1 Mandrillus leucophaeus | reverse complement strand
CAAATCCAGCAGCACATCAAAAAGCTTATCCACCATGATCAAGTGGGCTTCATCCCTGGGATGCAAGGCTGGTTCAACATACACAAATCAATAAAAATAATCCATCATATAAACAGAACCAAAGACAAAAACCACATGATTATCTCAATAGATGCAGACAAGGCCTTTGACAAAATTCAACAGCCCTTCATATTAAAAACTCTCAATAAATTCAGTATTGATGGGACGTATCTCAAAATAATAAGAGCTATTTATGACAAATCCACAGCCAATATCATACTGAATAGGCAAAAACTGGAAGTATTCTCTTTGAAAACTGGCACAAGACAGGGATGTCCTCTCTCACCACTCCTATTCAACATAGTGTTGGAAGTTCTGGCTAGGGCAATCAGGCAGGATAAATCAATAAATGGTATTCAATTAGGAAAAGAGGAAGTCAAATTGTCCCTGTTTGCAGATGACATGATTGTATATTTAGAAAACCCCATCGTCTCAGCCCCAAATCTCCTTAAACTGATAAGCAACTTCAGCAAAGTCTCAGAATACAATATCAATGTGCAAAAATCAGAAGCATTCTTATACAACAATAACAGGCAAACAAAGAGCCAAATCATGAGTGAACGCACATTTACAATTGCTTCAAAGAGAATAAAATACCTAGGAATCCAACTTACAAGGGATGTGAAGGACCTCTTTAAGGAGAACTACAAACCACTGCTCAGTGAAATAAAAGAGGACACAAACAAATGGAAGAACATACCATGCTCATGGATAGGAAGAATCAATATCGTGAAAATGGCCACACTGCCCAAGGTAATTTATAGATTCATTGCCATCCCCAGCAAGCTACAAATGACTTTCTTCACAGAATTGGAAAAAAACTACTTTAAAGTTCATATGGAACCAAAAAAGAGCCCACATTACCAAGACAATCCTAAGCTAAAAGAACAAAGCTGGAGGCATCACACTACCTGACTTATATCTATACAAGGCTACAGTAACCAAAACAGCATGGTACTGGTACTGAAACAGAGATATAGACCAAATGAACAGAACAGAGCCCTCAGAAATAATACTACACATCTACAACTATCTGATCTTTGACAAACCTGACAAAAACAAGAAA
>NW_012098399.1:338765-362889 GCF_000951045.1 Mandrillus leucophaeus | reverse complement strand
AAAAAAGAGAATAATCTTAGCTATATGTTTTTGTAGGTGTTTTTCATTAATTTGGAAAAGTTCTCCTCTATAGTTCACTGAGTTTTGTCATGAATGGGTGTTGAATTATGGTTTTCTTTATCTTAGAATTTACTGATTTTCTCTTTATTCCTGAAAGATATTTTCACTGCATATAGGATCTGGGTTGACAGTTATTTCCTTTCATCATTTAAAGAGTGTCATGCCATTTCCTTCTAGCCTCCATGGTTTCTGATGAGAAATCCTCTGTAATTCAACTTATTTTTTTCCACTAAAGGTAAGCTGTCATTTTTCTCTTGCTGCTTTCAAAATTTTTTCTTTGTTTTTAGTTTTCAGAAGTTTGACTATTAAGTGCATTGGTGTGGATTTCTTTAGGTTTATTCTGTTTGGGTTTTGTTCTGGTTTTTGAAACTATAGGTTTATTTCTCTTTCAAATGTGTGAAATTTTCAGCTGCGATTTCTTCCTATGCTTTATTGTCCCTGATCTTTTTCTCCTCTCCTTTAAGAACTTGGGTGACACAAAAGTTAGTTTGTTTTTTTTTTTTTTTTTTTTTTTTTTTTTGGTTGTAGTCCCAAAGGTCCGAGTCTCACTGTTAATTTTGTTATTGTTGCTGTTGGCGGCAGGGCCGGGGGTAGGGGAAGTGAAAGGTGGTACTATGTTATGAGACTCTGGATCTTATGTAAAATATTAATTTTAGCTGCCTTCTTTTGATAGCACATTGGTAGCAGGTAGAGAGTTCTGCTTTGTTAATGCTGAGGGCAGGTGGAATTCCTGGTTCCCTACTCAGCTTCCGTTGACATTATAAGTGATGGGCTCATCAGTATTTCTGGCACAGTGTGAGTACTGCTCTCCATAAAGACTTCACTGATACCTCCCTGACTGGAAGATACCTTGTTACTATTTCCCACATGGTCTCCACTGACTCCACAGTGAGGGACTTCGTTACACATTTGGATGACAGTCCTGACTCCCTAGTTGATTTTCTCAGATAAAGCGTTTGTTTGGGAGGTAGTGTGAGGAGTGGTTTTTGAAATGTGGCGTGGTTGGAAATCTAGGCTCAACACTTGACATTTTATGGTGAAATTGGGTGTAGGACCAATGTCAGTTCTGTGGGCTTTGGCTGCTAGAAAGCAATTATGGTCTAAAGTTATGTATCTTGTTAGATCACCTGTTTTCTGTTCTTTTGGCTGGAAAGAGTAGACTTATGTTTAGGTAGCTGTGTGTGTGTGTGTGTGTGTGTGTGTGTGTAGCTATTATTGTTCCAGGTTACTAGCTTCTCCAGCATTTATTGTATGATATAGCAGTAAAAAGAAAACTCACAGGCTTCTCTACTATGCCCATCTTCAGATTTTAAAGCCCCTAGCTAGTCTTATTTTCTTTACCTTTCAATACACTACTACATCTCCCTAGCAACAGAGTTAGGCACTGGGATATTTTGAGAGTGAAAAAACGCACTGCCACTGTAAAATTAGCCTAGCATGTAGGCACTGGGATATTTTGAGAGTAAAAAAACGCAACTGCCACTGTAAAATTAGCCTGGCATGTACACACAAATACATACAGCCACTCTAATAATGTGGAATAATAGAAAATAGTGTCAATGCTAATCAATACAGGAATGTATGTTTCTAAAAGTATGACACATCTCACAAAAGGCAGCCACAGGGAGATAATGGACCCCTTAAAACCATGACTAAAAGGTTTTAGAATTGATTTGAAAGGATTCCAAAGGTGTTACTAAGAGAGAAAAAGTGGGACTCAGAATAGTGTGCATACTTCTCATTTTTTAAAAACCATGACATAAAATGAACCTTGTATATGTAGATGAGCATCCATCTTTGTATGTTTATGTGTGTATATACATATTTATGTTTTGAAGTGTTAAGATGGGTTAAGGCACAGGTGTAGGGAAAGTGATGACTTGCTTGAGAGGACAGTGACAGAAATGGGAGAGATGAATAAAAATATAAAGATAAAACTACAATTAAAAGAAATTCATTTTATATATGATCATATTTTTGTATTTTTACAAAATTGAAGGGGTGCATAAACCTGCAACCATGAAGGCTTAAACATAATGATATCATCATTCTCTGCCTGAGGTACTATTTCTTAATACTATCATTTAAAAGAAATGAATATTAGTTATTTTTTCTCTCCTATTAATTCCTTAACTTTTTTCTCAGTCCAATTAGTGACAAGACAAATACAGTCATTTGTCACTTAATGATGGGTATACAGTCTGAGGAATGCATCCTTAGGTGATTTTGTCATTGTGCATACATCATAGAGTGTACTTACACGAACCTAGATGATATAGTCTGTCACACATCTAGGCTATCTTGTACAATCCATTGCTCTTAGTCTATAAACCTGTTCCACATGTACTGCATGGAATATTGAAGCAATTTTAATAAAATTTGTGTTTGTGTATCTAAATATGTATAAACATAGAAAAGATACAATGAAAATACAATACAAAAGATGAAAAAAGGTACTACTTTATAGAACACCTACCACGAATGGAGCTTGCAGGACTAGAAGCTGCTCAAGGTGGGTCAGTGAGTGAGTGGGGAGTGAATGTGAAGGCCTAGCACATTGCTATACACTACTTCATTTTGCTTACACTAAATTTATTTTTTAAAAATTGCTTCTCCAATAGTAAATTAACCTTAGCTTACTTTAATTTTTTTTCTTTATAAACTTGTTGTCTTTAACTTTTTTCTTTTCTCTTTTTATTTTATTTTATTTTTTTTTGAGACAGTCTCACCCTGTTGTCGAGGCTGGGATGAAGTGGCATGATCATGGCTCACTGCAACCTCCACCTCCTGGTTTCAAGCGATCCTCCTATCTCAGGCTGGGATCACAGGCACGCAACACCACGCCTGGCTAATTTTTGTGTTTTTTATTTTTATTTATTGATTTATTTACTTATTTTTAATTTTTGTTTTTGAGATGGAGTCTTGTTCTGTCAAGAGTCTCACTCTGTTGCCCAGGCTGGAGTATAGTGGCATGATCTCAGCTCACTGCAACCTCCACCTCACAAGTTCAAGCGATTCTCCTGTCTCAGTCTCCCCAGTAGCTGGGATTACAGGCACGTGTCACTATGCCTGGCTAATTTTTCTATGCTTAGTGGAGATGCGGTTTCACCATGTTGGCCAGGCTGGTCTCAAACTCCTGACCACAAAAGGTCTGCCAGCCTCAGCCTCCCAAAGTGCTGGGATTACAGGCATGAACTACCAGGTCTGGCCTCTTTTGTGTTCTTTAGTAGAGACAGGGTTGAGCCATGTTGCCCAGGCCAGTCTTGAATTCCTGAGCTCAAGTCATCTACCCACCTCAGCATCCCAAAGTGCTGGGATTATAGGCATGAGTGAGTCACCGTGCCTGGCCTTTTTTTTTTTTTTTTTTTTTCTCTACTTTTTTGGCTCTGTTATAATAATACTTCACTTAAAACACAAATACATTGTACAGCTGTACTAAAATACTTCATTTCTTTATATTCTTATTTTATAAGCTTTTGTCTATTTCTAAATTTTTATTTCTTTTTAATTTTAAACTTTGTTGTTAAAAACTAAGACTCAAACACATCTTAGTTCAGGACTACACAGTGTCAAGATAATCAATATCGCTGTCTTCTAATTCCACTTCTTGTCACACTGGAAAGTCTTCAGGGCCAATAATATGCATGAAGCTATCATGTCCTATGATAACGATGCCTTCTTCTAGAATACCTCCCGAAGGACCTGCCTGAGGCTGTTTTAAGTTAACTTAAAAAAAAAAATAAGTACAAGGAATACCCTCTAAAATAAAAGTATAAATTATGGCAAATATATAAACCAACAACATAGTTTCATTATCATTGTCAAGCACTATAAATTGTACATAATTGTATGTGCTATATATTTTATAGGACTGGTATGAAAGGAGGTTTTTTTACAACAGCATGATCACAAATAGGAGTGATGCATTGTGTTAAGACATTATGGCTGTTACAGTATCACTAGGTGATAGGAATTTTCCAGCTCCATTATAATTTTAGTGACCACCACAGTATACACAGTCTGTTGTTGACCGAAAAATCATTATGCGGTGCATTCCTGTATAAAGAAACGTCTCTATGGACTCCCTCTGGGCACAAATGTATATATTTTTCTCTAAGTCACCCTCTAAAACTAAAATTCAGGCTTTGTTCATTTCTCATTTGCATAGTTATGTTAAGAACTTTTGTGTCAATTCTGTGACACACAAGGTCACAAAGGTGACCTAGAGAAAAAAAAATATATACTCTTGACCTCTACCACAATCTCTATACTCTAAAACCTCTTAAATATCTCATGAAATACATGGAAAAAATCCAATTACTTGCCATGAAGTGGGAGACTTTTCATGGTGTTATTCTTGTTTATTTAAGTCCTAAATTTATCATAGATTTAAATAAACACTACATATACTTGTTGGATAAAACTTACCACACTTAAATATAGTTTTAAACAAATATTCAGATTTGTGCATTAGGCCCAAAGAATGATGGGTGCCAGTGGCTGGAAAGGAGTGTGGAGAGCAGGGAAAAAAGAGAGGACGGTTAATGGGTACCAGGATTTAGTCAGATAGAATGAATACCTAGTGTTTGGTAGCACAATAGACTATGGTTAACGATCATTCATTGTATATTTTTAAATAACTAATAGAGTGGAATTATAGTGTTCCTAACACAAAGAAATGTTAATACTTGAGGTGACGGATACTCCAATTATCCTGATTTGGTTGTTACACATTTTTTTCTTGTATCAAAATTTCACAAATACCCCATAACTACATAAAATTATTACACATCCATAATAATTACAAATAAATATACATAATTGATAATACAAAACACATCTTTCTCATTTTGCATCTCTTTTGACTCTGACAATAACTTTTTAGCAAGTTAAAACCAATAACTAGTTGAAACAAATAATTCTACCATCACACTTTCTTTCCTTCATTGCTTACTGCCGATTTACTTGTGGCTTCATTTCTCATCTGTGACAAAATTTTCATTTTCAAATAATTAATTTTGTTTCTTTGAATTGTTTGACATGTTGATTAAATTTTAAAGTTAATACATTGAGTTTGCCTTTTTAATACTGAGTTTTATTTCACATGTATATTTTTGTTTCCTCACCATTTCCATGTCTGACTACCACTATTGCTATGTCCTATCATAACACTCCACATATACTTAAAACCAAGCAAAGGGTGGAGTTCCATCTTTAAAAACTAAATAGGCATTTTGGACAACACATTCTTGTCAGTGGAATCTGGACATTTATCAAACATGGTAGGGAAAGTTCTCACTCTGCATTATAAATAGGACAGCCAGATATCAACTGTTAACAGAAATAAAATAGGAGAGAAAATTTTTGACAAATTGTTTGAATTATTTTCTTAAAAGAGACTTCCTCCACTGCCAACGATCTTGAATAGACTCCTGGTCAGTCATCTGGAAGCAGTTCTTCACATAATTGATGAACTTGGCTTCCACTTTGGGAAGGAAACCACCTTTTTCTATACTTGCTTGCATTTTTGCTTTAATGTCTTCTACAGAACTAGGTTGTTTTGGTGTTTCAGGAGTTTTTGCCTGTTTTTTTTTTGTAGGATTTTTGTCCTTTTGATTTTGGTATTGATGATGGTTTTTGAGTCTTTTCCATTCTGATTTGAATTTTGTGCATTTTTGGCTGGAGTATCTCATATAGATTTTTTCACTGGTGCTTTTCTTCTGTTTCCTCCTCATCAAAATCATCATCGTCTTCTTCGTCATCATCAGCTTCATCATCATCTTCATCAGTAGCAAGTTTTATTTTTTTCTGTGGAAACTTGCTACCACCTCCAGGGGCAGAAAGCTTTCCAGATGTACTTAAGAGTTTCACATCCTCCTCCTCATCATCTTCTGACTCTGCATTTTCCTTCCCAGCTACTAGGCGATGTCCACTAATATGCACTGGCCCTGAACCACACTTCAACCGTAAGAGCACTAGTGGTGTTATTTCAAAGCCCCCAAGGGAAACTATTGGCTGTACAGACATCGTCAAAGTTGCTAGCGCCACTTTAATTGGACTGCCTCCATAATTCATTGCCTCTGCTTCAACAATGTGCAATTCATCCTTTGCACCAGACCTTAAACTCACCGTTCTTAAAGATAACTCGTGCTCATTTTCATCATTATCCACCTTAAAGTGATAATCTTTGTAAGCCTTTAATTCACTACTGAAAAGATAATTCTGGGGCCTCGGGGGGACATGTCCATGTCCCTCGAATCTTCCATCGGGTGGCGGCATGCACTTAGGTGGGGGAGAAGGCGGGTGGAGATAAACGACCATGTCTCAAGAGAACAGCCACTCAGGACAGAATCACGTCAGGGACATTGAGTTTTTAATATCGCATATTTCAATCTTATATGAGCTTATAAAAATTTATTTTTTAAATTGTTTTCTTCCAAGGGTCTGAATTAGTTCTAAGAAATGTGTGAACAATGTTGTCCATTTACATCAAAGCAGAAGAATTTCAATTGTTTAAATACGTGCTTTCAGCTCTAATTACTCATTAGAGAAAATAAGTTAAAAATGTGTGGTTTTAATATTTATGTTAAAGAACAAAATCAAAACTTTCCCTAATATATGGATTAACCGATTGGTATAATTAACCAGTAATGAATGTAAAATTACTCTGTGGCATATCTCATTACGGTGTTACTCTAAATTTAAATTTATAATTTAAATTTATAATTATATATATGCATATATAAAATGAAAGAATTGCATGTAAATCACTTACAAAAAAAGAAGACTTTATGAAATGAGGTTAAAAAAATCCAAAGATAAATCAAGCTACTCCCTTTGGAAAGCTGACACCTTTCATATGATTTTATTAAATTTTGACCCATTTAAGTCATACAAAATAGTGGACTCATATTAAATGAAGCACAAATAAAGAAATATACAAACAACAGTTTTATCTAAGGGATATGTCAAATTACCTAGAAATTATATTACCATTTTGCAAGCACTATCCTAAATAATTTGAGAACAGAGATGACATTTAAAAGTAAAGAAGAAAATGGGAAGAGAAGGTTGTAGGAGGAAAGATGTATTTCCTTTGCTGATATTTAACACTATCATTTTTCTGAATTATTCTTGATATTTCACACATTTTACTCATAATTCCCTGAGCTCCTCTAGAGCACAGTTTTTTTTAAACGTAGGGCTACTTACTTTTGAGGACAAATTGTACCTTGCTGTTCTTTAATAAATTCAACCTTTTATTCTTGATCCTATCCCTCATATATAAGCAGATAGCACCACCTGTCTTATAAGCAGGTGCCTTTATAGCTTGGATTTCTGTAAATATGCTGCTAAAAGTAGAATTAATTTCTTAGATTAAATGAAGCAGGAAAGAATTTGAATATCTAGCATTTAGAAAAAGTAAACTATTGAGAATTAAAATTACATACTCTTTAGATATTTACATTATATATTTTGAATTTTTAAAGAACGTCAAAAGCTATGCAAACTCTTAACACTGATAGTGTAAATATCTTTCATATCTTGAATCTACAAATTCAAGAGTCTAGCTATATTCTGTTATTCTTTAAGCAAAATAGTCACATTTATTACTTTGCTTCTTTTAGGGTTTTTCCTTTAGCCACATATATCCATATCAATTATTTAAAGCATGTGTATTACTTTAAAATTTGTTGTGATTCCTTAGATTTCATGTTTGCCTATATAACATGCAAAATCATACACTGACATTGTATTGTAAGTGAGAGCTTTATCTTATTCTCTTTTATATAATTTGTATTTAAAGAAGTATAGATATTTTAATTAAAATTAGTCTACTTTAATATCCATAATCTTATCTGTATTGTATGAAATTTACTGAAAAAAAGCTAAAACCAAGTAATTGGCCATTTTTACCTATTTGAGATTTCAGAAAGTCATGCTTTCTAAAACTTAGTAGGATTTTGGTAAAACAAACCAAAACTATAGATTAAGACTTTGTCTAGCTGAACTGGATTAAAGAAAAATACAACTATTTGTATTGGTACATCTTCAGTATTCACAAGGAGAGAAAGCATAATAGAAAGTAAAAAGAAAAATTAAAATAAACTAATGTTATCATCTATTTAATGTTACATAGTAATACCGTTGATGAATAAATATTTCTATAAAGTATTAGAAATTAAGATTCCAGCATATAGCTAGAATAATCACTTTGAGTAATGCATATCTATGTGTATATCAGGCACAATTTTTTTTTAAAAAAATCTAAAGATATTAAAAATAAAGTGTCCCTTAATTTATACTCAAATATTTTTGGGAAAAAATAGAAAAGTCTTCTTTTTTCTTAAATGATTGCTTGTCTTTAAACTTTTTATTTTATAAGTTAATTTCCTAGGCATACTAAAACTTTTTAGTAGTATACATTGCATTAAGTCTTACAAGTGTGTGCAACAAAACTAGTGGATTTCCAGATTCCATTTTCAAGACTTGAATGCTATGCTTAGTAGTGTAATGACACTCTAGACATCTGGTGTTGTTTTCTCTAAAGCATAGGGACAATGGGCAAAACAAAACTAACAATTTTGTGAGAATGTAATTGTATTACCATTATTTTACATAAAGGTATATTTTAAACCGTAGTATACCACAAGAAAGGTTTTAAACTTCTATCCACTATTTTGATTGTTAATTTCATTGAAATTTGTAACATTTGCAAAACTTATCAATTTGAAAATATGTTCATGTACTTACAATTGCATTAAATTATAAATTAAGTAATACTTCAACATTTGAGTTATAATATCATTCAAATGAAAATTGTGAAGAAAGCAAAGCCACCTGAATTACCGTGTATATTAATATGTGAATAAAAATACATAAGCACAAATACTCAAAAAGAATAACATACTAAAATAATTTCATACAATACTGCAGTTTTAAATTGTATGTTTGCTGATTCATTAAAGGAACTTTTGAATAAATATACAAAAATCACTAGCATTCCTTTATACCAACAACAGTCAAGCTGCGAATCAAATCAGGAATGCAATCCCATTCATAGTAGCCACAAAAAGAATCAAATACCTAAGAATACAGCTAGCTAGGAAGGTAAAAGTTCTCTACAATGAGAATTACAAAACACTGTCCAAAGAAATCAGAGATGAAGCAAACAAATGAGAAACATTCCATGCTCATGGATACGAAAAATCAATATAAATAAAATGGCTCTACTGCCCAAAGCATATTACAGATTCAATGCTATTCCTATCAAATTACCAATAACATTCTTCACAAAACTAAACAGAAAAAAACTATTTTAAAATTCATATGGAACCAGAAAAAGAGCCCAAATAGGCAAGGCAATCCTAAGCAAAAAAGATAAAGCTGAAAGCATTATGTTACCCAACTTCAAACTATACTGCAGGGCTACAGTAACCAAAACAGCATTGTACTGGTACAAAAACAGACACATAGACCAATACAACCAAATAAGAGCCCAGAAATAATTCTGCACACCTACAGTCATCAGATCTTTGACAAAGCTAACACAAACAATAGGCCAGTTATCCCAGCACCATTTAAAAAAATGTGATGTGATTAGTGCTCAACATCACTAATCATCAGAGAAATGCAAATAAAAACCAAATTGAGATATTGCCCCACAGCTGTTAGAATAGCTATTATCAAAAAGAGAAAAAGTCTTGGAGAAGATTGGAGAAAAAGGAACCCTTGTCACTGTAGATGAGGATGCACAATCATTATGGCAAACTGTATTAAAGTTCTTTAAAAATTAAGAATAGAAGTACCCTGTGATCTAGCAATTCCACTTCTGGGTATATATCCAAAAAGGGAAAAAAAATCACATTCTTGAAGAGTTATTTGCACTCTCCTGTTCATTGCAACATTATTCACAATAGCTAAAATATAGAAACAAGCTATGTGTCATACAACAAATGAATGGATAAAGAACACCATGCATTATTATTTGGCCTTAAAAAAGGAAATACTGCCATTTGCCAACAACATGGAGAAACCCATAGAACATTACATTAGGTGAAATAAGCTACACATAGAAAGAGAGAGAGAGCATGATCTCATTTGCATGTAAAATCTAAAAAAGTGTTAAATGCGTAAGTAATAGAGAGTAGAATTGGGGTTGTTAGGGCCTGGGATGTGGCAGAAAACAGAAGATATTGATCAAAGGGTCAAAGAAACTTTCAATTATAAAATGAATGAGTTCTGCAGGCCTAACCTACAGTGTAATAACTATAGTTAATACTGTATTGTATACTTAAAATATGCTAAGAGAGTATATCTCAAGTGTTTTTACCCTCCAATGCCCAAACATATGCTAAGAGAGTATATCTCAAGTGTTCTTACCCCCCAATGCCCAAACATACACATACATAAAAAATAGTAATTATTTAATTCATGGATATGTTAATTAACTTTATTATGTTAATCACTTTGCAATGTATATGTATACAAAAACATTATGTTATACATCATAAATATATTCAATTTTTATTTTTCAATCATACCTCAGTAATACTAGGAAAAAAGCACTCCAGAAGAAAACAATGGGGGAAAAAAAATAAATTACTGATACGTTTTTCCATTACAAAAATCCAACAATGAATAAATTTGCTAAGCAAAAAATAAAATATTCATTCTGTTGCATACCTGTTGGCTTTTTGTTGGCCTTTGGAGAAATGTCTATTCAAGTCCTTTGCTATTTTTAAATCAGTTTTTTGTTTTGTTTTTTTTTTATGTTTTACTTTTTTTTTTTTGGCTATTCAGTTTTTGAGTACCTTGTATATTTTTGATATTAACTCTTATCAGATATATAGTTTACAAATAGCTTCTTCCCATTCTGAAGGTTGCCTTTTCATTTTATTAACTATTTTCTGTGCAATAGTTTTTGAGTTTGATGTAAGCCCATTGACTAATTTTGCTTTTGTTCTTTGCGCTACTGGTGTCATACAAAAAAATCAGTATCAAGATCAGTGTCAGGGAGCCTTTTCCATATGTCTTCCAGGGCTATTATGATTTCAAGTCTTTAATTCATTTTTAGTTGATTTTTGGGTGTGGTGTAAAATAAGGTTCCAGTTTTATTCTTTTGCATGTGGACATCCAGTTGTCCAAACAGTATTTCTTGAAGTGACAGGATAGTCAGCCTTTTCAGCACCTTTGTAAATAATTAGTTGACCATATGCGTGAGTTTATTTCTAAATGCTCTATTTTGTTTCATTCATCTATGTGCCTGTTTTTATGCCAGTAATACATTGTTTTGATTACCATAGCTTTAAAGTAGAGTTTCAAACCAAGAAATGTGATGCCCCCAGCTTTATTCTATTTGCCTAAAGATTGATCTTCCTATTTGGATTTTTTTTGTGGTTCCAAATTAATTTTAGGATTATTTTATTTTGTTTTGTGAAAAAATGCCATGGGAATTTTGAAAGGGATTGCATTTAATCTGTAGATTTCTTTGGGTAGTATGTCTTGTAGATTTTAGTGTACGGATCTTTTATTTCCTTGGTTAAATATATTTCTAAATATTGTGTTGCATTTTATGCTGTTTGCAATGGGATTGTTTTCCTTATCCCTCAGAGAAGTCACTAGTAGTGTATAGAAATACAACTGATCTTTGCACACTTATTTCGTATTCTGCAACTTTATTGAATTATTTTATTAGTTCAAACAGATTTTATTATGGAGTCTTTAGAGGAGTCTATACATAAGATCAGGTCATCTGCAAATGGATATAACTTTACCTTTGCCTTGCTCTTTTTGATGTCTGTTACTTCTTTTTCTCACCTAATTTCTTTGGCTAGATTGTCTTGTTGAATAAAAATGGTTACAGTGGGCATCCTTGTCTTGTTTGGGATCTTAGAGGAAAACTTTTCAGAGAAGTTTTCACTGTTAAGTATGATGTCAGCTGTGTGCTTGTCATATATGGCCTTTACTGTGTTGAGGTACATTTACATTCCTTCTGTAGCTAATTTGTTGATAACTTTTATTACGAAAGGATGTTAAATTTGCACATTGAGATGATCATAGAATGTTTATTCTTCAATATTTTAATGTTGTCTGCCACATTTACTGATTTGCATATGTTAAACCATGTTTGCATCCTGGGGATAAATCCCACCTGATCTTTGTGGATGATCCTGTTAACGTGCTACTGAATTCACTTTATAGTATTTGTTGAGAATTTTTGCATCCATGTTCATCAATGATATACATCTGTAATTTTCTTTTCTTGTAGTTTCCTTGTCTGGCTTTATTATCAGGTTAATGCTAGCCTTGAAAAATAAGTTTGAAGGTATTCCCTCCTTTTCAATTGTTTGAGAATTAATATCTATTTATTTAAATAGTTGGTAGACTTCATCAGTGAAGCCATCTGGTCCTGAGCTCTACTTTGTTGAGAGATTTTTTCATACTGATTCTATCTCCTCAGTTACTATTGGTCTATTCAGATTTCCTACTTCATTATGATTTGATTTAGTCTGGCTAGGTTAAATGGGTCTAGGAATTCATTCATTTGTACTAGGCTATCCAATTTTATGTGTATTGTTCACAGCAGTTGCCTATGACTCCTTGTATTTCTGTGGTGTCAGTCATGATGTCTCCTCTTTCACTTCTGATTTTATTTGAGATTTTTCAATTTTTTTCTTAGTTTAGCTAAAAGTTTGCCATTTTGTTTATATTTTTAAACACCAATTTGTTGTTTCACTGACAGTTTATATTGTCTTTTTAGTCTCCATTTATTTCTGTTCTTACGTTGATCATTTTCTTCCTTCTGCTAACTTTGAGCTTAGTTTTGTTCTCCTTTTTTTTTGTTGTTTCTTGCTATGTAAATCTAGGTTTTTCATTTTTTTGAGTTCTTTCTTTTTTCTTCATTTAGGTGTTTTTCACCATGAACCTCGCTTTTATTAATATAACTGCTTTTCCTGCACCCCATAAGTTGTGGTATGTTGTGTTTCCATTTTCTTTTGTCTCAAGACTTCTGTTTATTTCCATTTTGATTTCTTCTTTGACACATTGGTCTTTTGAAGCATGTGGTTTAATTTCCACATATTTGCTTATTTTTCAATTTTCTCTCTGTTATTGATTTCCAGTTTCATACCATTGTATTCAGAAAGATGTTTGATATGATTTCAATATTCTCGGATTTCATAAGACTTGTTTTGTGGCCTAACATACAATCTATCTGGGAAAATATTGTTTTGCTTTTGGATAGAATATTCTATATGTGCCTGTTAGGTTTATTTGGTCTGTGGTGTAGGGTAAGTCAAATGTTTTCTATTGATTTTCTGTCTGGATGATCTATCTATTGTTGAAAGTAGGGTATTGAAATTTTCTATTATTTATTGTATTGCTTTGAGTCTGCTATTGATGCTCCCATTTTCTATCTCACTTGTATTCTGCAGCTCAGAAATTTGTTTGCTTCTTCTTTATGTTTTCTTTTTTCTGTTGAACTTCTCATTTTGTTCCTTCGTTGTGTTCCAGGTTTTGTTAAATTGTTCATCTGTGTTCCCTTGTAGCTCACTGAACTTCTTTAGACCTATTATTTTAAATTATTTGTGATGCAATTTGTGAATCTTCATTTCTTTTTTCTTTTTTTTTTTTCTTGTTTTCTTGTTCTTTTTTTTTTTTTTTTTTTTTTTTTGAGATGGAGTCTTGCTCTGTTGCCCAGGCTGGAGTACAATGGCATGATTTTGGCTCACTGCAAACTCTGCCTCCCATATTCAAATGATTCTTCTGCCTCAGCCTCCTGGGTAGCTGGTATTATAGGCATCTGCCACCAGGCCCGGCTAATTTTTGCATTTTTAGTAGAGAGGGGATTTCACCATGTTGGCCAGGCTGGTCTTGAGCTCCTGACCCCATGATCTAAAAACACCCACCTTAGCCTCCCAAAGTGCTGGGATTACAGGCGTGAGCCACTGTTCCTGGCCGAATCTTCATTTCTCTGGTGTCAGTTATTAGAAGTTTACTGTGTTCTTTTGCTGGTGTCATGTTTTCCTGATTCTTCCTGATCATCGCCTTGCATAGGTATCTGCACATTGGAAGAAGCAGTCACCTCTTCCTGACTTAGAGACTGGGGTTGGTAAAGAAAGACCTCCAACTGTAGAAGTTGAGAGGCATGCTGGAAAGTGCTATGGCACCTCACACCATGTGTGGAGGGATGTGGTTGCTTCCAGGTCTGGAGGAACATGGTGCCTTTGTCAGTTCAAGCAACTGATGTTTATGATGTTGGCAACTGTGAGGTCCTTGTTGGTGAGAGCTATGGAGGGTTTATAGGGAATGTGAGGGCTACTGGAGTCAGCGGCAGTCAAACCTTGGACAAGACTTCACTTGTTACATATATTCCAAATTCCCCTGATCTAATAAGAGTGCCATTATGATTCTCCATATCCTTCATTATTAATGGCCCGCATCCAAGAGACCTCCAAATATTTGAAGATTTCTCTTCCCTCAGTACATATTTATCTCAGTTGTACACCTGCATTGGTGCTGCAGGACTTTTCCACTTGGGATTCCAGCACTTGAAGAGTCTGGGTCAAAATACATTCTCAGTACTAAAAACTAGGAAAGAAGTGCTGACTTTTTTACAGTGATATCCCTCAGCCTCCTGGTCATCCATTTTTGCTTTCATTAAATGATTAAAAATGAGTAAGTCCCTTTTGCTTAATGCCCAATCATTTTTTCCCTGAGGTGCCAATTTCTATAATTAGGGATACCATTTCTTTAATTTGCTATGGGTGAGGCTCCCCATGTGCCCTTTTGACCTTACCACACATCACTAACTGCATCCAGTTGACTGTCAATACTTAAGTACCATTGTTTCAGAGTCCTACCATCCTGCTGGATGTCAACAAGCCTAGTTCCCTAATGGCCTCTCATACTGTCAAACATGGCTTAAACATTTCCTGATGCCCCCTCCTAACATATTCTTAGTACACTTGGTAAATGGTGTATCATCTGATATTCCCTTATAACATAATTTGACACATTTAAAGCCCTTATACAAAATTGCCATTCCAGTAAGCCTAATTTCTGAGTATTTTAACCCATTGCTTCACAGTGTGCAATGGTAATTCTGACATTTCAGTGTCACTTAGAGTAGGCTATTGATTTGTCCCTGTTTCTACAAGTCATCCTAGTAGCAAGTTTACCTCGTGTCCTGGAGTCTTTTTCAAGTATTTCAGGTCAATGCTCCAAAATCAATAAATTCTCTAATCACCAAAGGACTTCAAAATTCAGTCCCTCACACTCTTGTTTTCTGGTGGTACATGCTAGTTAGGTCTTTCAGATCCTTTGATTTTTTTAATTTTTTAAAGTCTCTTTTCTCTCTCTCTGTCTCTCTGTCTCTCTCTGTCTCTCTCTCGCTCTCTCTCTCTCTCTTTTTCATATCTTCAGCAGATGTAACTTAATTCTATAGTAGTAGTGGGAAGTGGGAGCAGATCCTGATTGGAGAAGGAGTGTTACAGTCCTGAAACAGAGGGAACTTTGCAACATCTCAAACAAGAAATGTGTGCCAATGCAAAATGTGGATGAGTGGGACATTTCTGCAGGACCAGTAAGTTCAGAGGAATCGGAATATACAAAATTTCCAAAAACAAAACAAAACAAAACAAAATCAAAGCAGATATTCCTATCACATGGGTTAAGGTCACATTATTTCCCAGTCAAAAACCAGACTTTTCTATAGCATGCCAGGCTTCTCTGGGGCTCAACTATTCTGACAATGAAATCCTCTGCTTGGTCCTCAGCTTTGTTTGCATTCCCACTGGTGCACATGGGAGCCTCGTTGCAAACTGTCTATAAGATTGGCCTTTAAGGATCGGTGCAATGGCTCATGCCTGTAATCTCAGCACTTTTGAAGGCCCAGGTGGGAGAATCACTTGAGCCCAGGAATTAGAAACCAGCCTGGGTAACATAGTGAGACCCTGTCTCTACAAAATGTTAAAAAATTAGCCAGGCGTGGTGGTGCATGTCTCTAGTTCCAGTTACTTGGGGGTGGGGGACTGAGGTGGGAGGATCCATTGAGCCCACGAGGTCAAGGCTGCAGTGAGCCATGATCCTGCCACTGCACTCTAGCATGGGGGAGAAAGTGAGACGCTGCCTCAAAATAAGAAAAAAAAAGACTGGCTTTTGTAATTTAAAAACAAGATTTTAACTCTCCCATTCTCTAAATCTACAAATAATAATAATAAATTAACAATAACTGGCACTTTTTACGAACTTACTCTATGCTAAGCATTTCTCTAAGCACTTTTTTTTTTTTTTTTTTTGAGATGGAGTCTTGCTCTGTCGCTCATGGTGGAGTGCAGTGGCGCGATCTCGGCTCATTGCAACCTCTGCCTCCTGGGTTCAAGCGATTCTCCTGCCTCAGCCTCCCGACTAGCTGAGACTACAAGCATGCGCCACCATACCCAGCTAATTTTTGTATTCTTGCTAGAGACATGATTTCGCTTTGTTGGCGAGGCTGGTCTCCAACTCCTGAGCTCAGGTGATCTGCCCACTTCTGCCTCCCAAAGTGCTGGGAGTACAGGCATGAGCCACCATACCCTGCCTCTAAGTACTTTTAATGTAGAAAAAGTTATTCTGACAAAAAAGAGATTACTTTATTGTGTACATCCTGGTCATGTTCCAGAGAATAACTCTGATTGATCAGCTTACACCTACTGTTCATCTCTGGACTAAGCAACTATGTCCAGAGTTTCCTCAGGATATAACTGCTCCTTGTTGCTGCCACATGATTGGACTTTGAGTGTGAGATGGAGAGGACAAAGAGTCTTTAAAGGAAAAGACTGATAATGGATAAATGTAATTTTAGACTTCTAATTATTTATTAATAAAAGAAGAACAAAGGACAAATCAGATGGCTAATAATTATGTTTACACATTTTAACTACTCAAAATATTAGATTGCAGTTTCTGCCATTAAAGTAATGACCAAAATGCAATTACTTTTGCACCAATCTAATAAATACATTCTAATTTGAATTCATTAAGATTCTAATTATTCAGAAGCAATAGGGTTAAATAATATTACATATATTAAAGAGGAATCATAAATTCTGAGAACGTTTATATTTTTAACACATAACTACCATTTTAATGCAGTTATCAATAATAAATAAATGACATATATTCCTTAGAATGTATTTTCTAAAGTATCCTAATTGATAACTTTGTTTTCAGTGAACAAGCATAAGAATTATATATTTTCATTAGTGAGTCCATAAACACACACACAGAGGCATGTACAAAGACTTTTTCACAATTTTAAATTTATTCAACAATTCAGAATTCAGATTTAAGAATGTTTGAGAGGTTTTCATGGAGTCTTCAACATACATTTATTTATAAACCAAACAGAACATTTGAAGTACTAAAGGATTCTGTCAATTTGGAAAGAGTTTGAATCTTTCTATGTCATTATTGATTAGAACAATTTTAGCAGCTGCTAAAATTTTACCTTCTTCCTTTATCATCCTCATTTATGTAGCCATAATATGGCTCCAATACTTATACATAAACTTGATGAGCTAATGCAAGTGATCATTGGATATGGCTTTCAAATTAAAAAGTAATTATCTTATTTCTTACTTTTCTATCTATAGTAGTTCCATCGTGACATTTTGATACCAAAATCATTTCAAGAAAAACACAAATGAAAATTTGTGGATATTATATGTAGTCAATATAATTTAGGTTTACTGTTGAGTTATTTCTTTGGTCTGTTAATTGGAAGCAGTAGACACACTGAGTTTAATGTATAACTCTGAACACTATTGGTCAATTCACTAACCTGGATATGTGATAGAATAGCACATTCCTCTCTCCTTTTATTTTTATATCTGTATCTCTATATATACAGCTATACACCAAGACATACATGAACACACATACAGAGAATATGTGGCACAATGACACTTTTAAACTGTAATATACATATTATAACTTCCTCAATCTACTGCCTTGAAAATGATTGAAGTTTAATTCATTTATTGTAGATCATCTTAGAATGCTTCACTTCACTTAGAAGTGAAGCATAAAGGCCATCAATGTGAGTCACTTTCTGTAACTGTTATTAATAATAAGTTAATGACTTATACTCTCAGTTCCATGAGAGATAACTCAATGAAGTCATGTAGGCAGTAAGGCAACCATTGTACTAACCCTTCAAGAATTCTGGACAATAATATGAGTGGAGGACATACATAAACCAACAAAATTCAGCTCTGCTTCTGATTTGTAAATGAAGTTCAAAAATACAATTTTGAAATTTAGGAGAGATGGTAAATATGCTAAAATATGTGGACATTTGACCACATCACCTAGTGCCTTATTTTCTAAGCGTCTAGCATTGAACCGAAAGTGCTGAAGTGAGTTAGATAGAAATATCTGATGTCAGTCAAAGGGAATAGTCTGATTGCTCAGCCATCTTTTACAATCTCCCATTGAACCAGGGAGAGGTGAAACGATGTATATAGCAAAGTTATGAAGATTGATGGCACCCGCTGCTTCCAAATGTACCCTATCTGCATGCAAACCACTTGACACATGAACTGATAGAAAACAAAGAGTGTTTGCCCAGGAATAATGCTTCAGCAAGCTTAATTTCCATAGCCATTTGCACAGCAAAAGCAAGATCTAATAGGTCCCAGAGAAATCAGCAAAGCCATGATAAGAATTCAAAGCCACAAACTAAATAAAAAGAGATTATTAGCTACATTGCAGTAGGCAAACAGTAAAGACTTAAGTGATCAATACTTGACAAGAGACATGCCACAGACTTCATGTATAGGTCAGGCTCACACACCGTTTTTTAAATAAATCGACTGACTTTTGGACAAGACACATAAAATGTCACTTTTTATCTCTCAGTTGATATTTTCCTCCAAGAGGGAAAAAAACTATCTATTCACCTCCCTAAGAGATTTGATCGAAAAGATAGTCACTCCTGATATAAGGTTTAAAGGGGAAAACTGCAATCAAGTGGAAATTTTTGTCAGTACCTTAATCTCTGATTTGTAGAAGGTTTTGCTTTGGGATATTTGGTATGTCTGAGGATTGCCACCAAAGAGCCCTTCTGTTCTTTAATGGCTTCACTAAATCTTAACAAACGTGAGCATGAAAACTATTGTGCTGCACTTGTGAGACATATATCAAAGTTATATTTTTTAAAGCTTGGGAAGGCAGTTGAATCATGCATGCTCTTTACGGTGCTCTGATCAGGCTGATAAAGGCAGTTCAGCTTCAATAAATGCTTTTTAAGTGAATGTTTTGGAAAGTGAATAGGAAATTCAAAGCTCAAACTGTTGCCAAACTGCTCCCACAGCACTTTGATCACTTTGTTTCTGACATTTCGTTGAAAATGTCTTGTTTTTATTAAAATGTTGGCATCTAGAGACCGAGAAAGTTAACTGTAGTCACCAAAAATATAGTATACAGTAAATCATGGGATGACATGACTTATTAAGTACTTTGTACACATTCCTTAAAAAGAAAAATATTTCCCTGTGGGGTCACACACAGCATTGCACTTGTCTGAGAAAAAGTTCACATTGTTAAAAGAAAGACAAGTACAGAAGATAAATCAAATACTAGCACTTTGCCTCAGGCAAAAGGATAAGAAGTTATATAGCTCTACTATCAAAAAAATTAGTAATTTTATTATATAAATATTTGAAAAAATATAGAGACAAATGTTGAAATAAGCCTGATGCATTTGTATGTTATGTTTAAATTATGATCACAGAATGTATCTTTAACTTCAAGGACAGAGAGGATAAGATATTATGACCCTCTCATATTTTACATGCTGGGAGAATGTTTTAATAATTAGAGAATGCACATTTCTCTGATCACAAATGTCACAGTTCTAACTGTGTGGCTTCTGCAACTGAAGTGTTGGAGTTAATCTGAAGAGTGGGGTGTATGTGCAAACCAAAAATAGTAACTAGAAAATTACTCAAATATAGACACAAACATGGGTATGAAATCTATAGGATGTTCTTAATATATTTGGATGCATGTAAAAGGCAAATAATAACATTCTATGCTGCTGTTGCTAGCAAAACAATAATGATAATGATGACTTGAAGAATAAGCAGTACATTACTTTCTTCCTTGTTCTAGTTAAAAATCTAATCTCTCCAACATTTGCTTCAATATTACCAGCTATAATTTTTAATATCTCTTTCAAAATTTTCATTTCATTATCTGTTAACTAGTGATATCCCTTTGAGCCACTACATGAATTTGTGATAATTTTCATAGTTTTCATGTGCTCTGCAGTATCAGGGAACATGAAGTAAAATGATAGTTCTGAAAAACTGAGAAAAAAAGTCAGTGAATAGAAATTAAACTCCAAATCAAGCTACCAAGAAGTACCAATAATAGGAGATACACATATATACATATGTAAGTATATACATACACATGCATATGTTTTTATGTACAAATGTAGGTATATATACACACACATGTTTTATATATACATATATACACACACACTCATGCATCACTTAACAATGGGAATACATTTTGAGAAATGTGTCATTAGACAATTTCATCACTGTGCAAACATCATAGAACGTACTTTCAAAACCTAGAGGAAATAGCCTACTACACCTTGGTTATATGGTATAGCTTATTGCTTCTAGGCTACAAACCTGTATAGTATGTTACTGTTCTGAATACCAAGGCAATTGTAAGTCAATATATGTATTTGTGTATCTAAATATATCTAAACACAGAAAAAGTACAGTCAAAAATGGCATTATTAACTTATGCAATCACTGTTCTTGGCTTATTGCAATGTCATTATGTGGTACATGAATGCATATAGAGCTCTCCACCCAGAGAATTAGAGCATTATTACTAAACACAGACCTGGATGTTTAAGTCAATATATTGATATGTGCCACTATTTCAAAAAACTTAGATTTTTTAAATTAAATAATTATTGAACCAGAGATTTGATTGAAGATTCATAAAGATAGCTAGCTCTCTCTTTAATAACAGTGAGTAATTTGGGGCATAGTCTGCCTGGACATAAACTCATGCTGTTCGCAGGGCATGGCAGGAGCCAGACCAGCTACATCAACTGTGTGGGAGCTGGGTGAGGCCTACTGCTACTGGCTTTCCCCTACTTCCCTGGTGACAGAGGCAGCCATAATTCCCTCTGAACCTCATTGGCTCAAGAACTACTCCTCCATCCCCAACAGTGGCCCTGGCAAGCCCTACCCAAGGATAGTCTGAGCTTAGATCCCCCAATCCTGTCCCCACCTGATACTATTTCTCTACTGCCCAGTACGTGAACACAAAAGACACAAACTCTTGGGAATTTTCTGACCTTGCCCATTGTCTGAGAAACCCGAATGCTTATCCTGGCCAACTTTGAGCAAGTTTATATCCCCCTTCCACTATCACAGATGGTGATTTCTCGAAAGCGTCACTCCTGACTGGAGGCCAACCGACTCAGGACATTACAGCAACTCGTAACAAACAACTCTGCTCTAAGGGAGGAGAAAAATAAGGGTGAGTGAGTAATTTGGAACAAACCTCACTCAGGATTGCTGCTGAATAGCAACAGCAATAGTATTCTCCTTGAATAAGTGAAAGCACTGGCAAGTTAAGAAGACAACAAATAACTACCAGACAAGGAGCCAGGAAAGGCTCAAAACCAGGGAGCGAGCCTAGCAACAGAGACTCCTGAAGCTATTTAATTCTCGAGGTGGCAGCGAGAAGTTAGGAGGTAGAGTGGAGCATTGATAGCCTTCTATGAAGGTGGGGAGAAGGATTTGATTCCATGTCTTGCCAAGGAAGGATAGCCTAGTGAACCTTATCACAGTGGGTGGAGATACTGAAGTTCTCAATTATATGAGAAAGGTTAATTCAGAATAATACAGAGACTGCAGTACATCTTCAAATCATTCTAATCTTTGACATTGCTTTAGGATGGTGCTGGAGTGACTGTAACCTCTATCTCCTTGGAAGAAAGAAAAAAAAAAATTCCTGGAGGATGATATTATTATAATCTTCAAAATATTTCTAAAACAATTTTCTAAATATAACATCCAAACACAAACAGACATAGCTAGGTACAAAGAAATGCCGGTAGACAACATGTAGAAAAATCAGTGTAACAAAAAGAATCTACAGAAATTATCTGTAGAAATAAATAAAATTTCTGTATGCTAGACAATCAAATAACAGATAATTTTGTCAGAAATCTAGAAACTCTTAAGCAAAACTTAAAAATAAACTGACCAAAATGAAGAACAGAAAGGATGGATTTAATATAACATTAGAAAAAGTGAAGGGATTTTTAGCTAAATAGAACACTGCTCATAAGTAAATATTTAGACTCAATTACAAAAGGACAGAAAGTTTAAAAATTAAAAAAGGGCCGGGCGCAGTGGCTCACACCTTCAATCTCAGCACTTCAGGAGGCTGCGGGTGGATCAACTGAGGTCACGTGTTGGAGACCAGACTGACCAACATGGTAAAAGCCATCTCTACTAAAAATACAAAAATTAGCTGGACCTGGTGGTGGGCACCTGTAATCCCAGCTACTCAGGAGGTTGAGGCAGGAGAATCGCTTGAATCTGGCAGGTGGAGGTTGCAGTGAGCCAAGATAACGCCATTTCACTGCATCCTGGACAACAAGAGTGCAGCTACTTCTCTAAGTAAATAAATAAATAAATAACACGGTAGGATATATAAAACACTGTGATATGGTTTAACATATGTGTAATTAAAGATCCATAAAAGAGAGAGAATGGACCAGAAACTGAATTTGAATAGATTGTGGCTGAGAATACATAACATTGATTCAAGGTAACACACAAATGCTAGATTTGCATACCTCAAGCAGAAAAAATAAGAAAGTAATCCACATGTAGAAACATCACAGTACACCTTCTGATAAATGAAAACAAAAAGCAAATCTTAAAAGCAACTGCAGAAAAAATTCCAGGTTACCTTTCAAAGTGCAAAATGCAGGATGAAAATTGATTACTCAACACACACACACTCACACACACGCACGAATAGAAGCCAGACTACACTATTGCTAGCCTAGAATTCTGTCATTCAAAAATTAAGCTGAAATGAAAACATTTGTAGACACAGAACCCATTGGTTGGCACAGTCCAATAGTTTAAATACTATTCATATGTTAATTACCAAATACCTATCTCAAACTCCATGCTCTATTCAACTCTTTCACATCTCTATTTGAATGTTTCGTAAATATCTCAAGCCCTATACAGTATCGTCTATAAAAAGTGAACTCCTGATCTTATTGCCAAAATCTGCTCCACCTACAGCCTTCACAGATGATAACAGTTGCATGTACCTGAAAACACTCTTTCTTATATTCACTAGGCAACCACCATCCATCACTTTTTTTTTATAACCAAACATATCCAATAAACTGCTAAGCCATAGCAGCAAGAATTTTCCTTTCGCAATCTCATTCCGATCATGTTACTCTTTTCCTAAAAACCCTCAATGACTTCCCATTTCACTCATCAGAGATATATTTTTCTTTCCAATGAACTATAAAATGCTGCATGATATGTCTTCCTTCTTTTCATTTCCTTCCTCTTTGACATTATTGTCTAATACTCCTCTACCAAAGCAACAATTGAGCTGGAAAGAGAGATTTACAATTAAGTAATTGAGAACAGTGGTACCTGCTTAAACACTTACAACAACAAGCAGAGTGTTGGATGAAGGGAGAGGTTGCTACTCATAGACAAAAATGTGGCATGCATAAATAAGCTACCATCTCCCATTCCTCACCACATAATAAAAGCTGGGGAAGAAGGAGTGGGGCTGCACTTCAGGAGCAGCTGGCGTGTGTCAGAGCAGGCAATTGGATCCATGTTCTCTGAAACTTTGGGATCGTACACTTTAGTGGATATAGCAGTGCCCTGACCCGAACTGGCATAGATTTTTCCCTTGGTTTTAGTCCTCTGGGACAGGACAGCTTTCCCAGATACATTGATCAAGAAGATTTAAAGGACCAGTGTAC
>NW_012098399.1:337867-338715 GCF_000951045.1 Mandrillus leucophaeus | reverse complement strand
TCTGCAGTATCAGGGAACATGAAGTAAAATGATAGTTCTGAAAAACTGAGAAAAAAAGTCAGTGAATAGAAATTAAACTCCAAATCAAGCTACCAAGAAGTACCAATAATAGGAGATACACATATATACATATGTAAGTATATACATACACATGCATATGTTTTTATGTACAAATGTAGGTATATATACACACACATGTTTTATATATACATATATACACACACACTCATGCATCACTTAACAATGGGAATACATTTTGAGAAATGTGTCATTAGACAATTTCATCACTGTGCAAACATCATAGAACGTACTTTCAAAACCTAGAGGAAATAGCCTACTACACCTTGGTTATATGGTATAGCTTATTGCTTCTAGGCTACAAACCTGTATAGTATGTTACTGTTCTGAATACCAAGGCAATTGTAAGTCAATATATGTATTTGTGTATCTAAATATATCTAAACACAGAAAAAGTACAGTCAAAAATGGCATTATTAACTTATGCAATCACTGTTCTTGGCTTATTGCAATGTCATTATGTGGTACATGAATGCATATAGAGCTCTCCACCCAGAGAATTAGAGCATTATTACTAAACACAGACCTGGATGTTTAAGTCAATATATTGATATGTGCCACTATTTCAAAAAACTTAGATTTTTTAAATTAAATAATTATTGAACCAGAGATTTGATTGAAGATTCATAAAGATAGCTAGCTCTCTCTTTAATAACAGTGAGTAATTTGGGGCATAGAGGTTTTCATGGAGTCTTCAACATACATTTATTTATAAACCAAACAGAACATTTGAAGTACTAAAGGATTCTGTCAATTTGGAAAGAGTTTGA
>NW_012098399.1:319831-335002 GCF_000951045.1 Mandrillus leucophaeus | reverse complement strand
GGCGCAGTGGCTCACACCTTCAATCTCAGCACTTCAGGAGGCTGCGGGTGGATCAACTGAGGTCACGTGTTGGAGACCAGACTGACCAACATGGTAAAAGCCATCTCTACTAAAAATACAAAAATTAGCTGGACCTGGTGGTGGGCACCTGTAATCCCAGCTACTCAGGAGGTTGAGGCAGGAGAATCGCTTGAATCTGGCAGGTGGAGGTTGCAGTGAGCCAAGATAACGCCATTTCACTGCATCCTGGACAACAAGAGTGCAGCTACTTCTCTAAGTAAATAAATAAATAAATAACACGGTAGGATATATAAAACACTGTGATATGGTTTAACATATGTGTAATTAAAGATCCATAAAAGAGAGAGAATGGACCAGAAACTGAATTTGAATAGATTGTGGCTGAGAATACATAACATTGATTCAAGGTAACACACAAATGCTAGATTTGCATACCTCAAGCAGAAAAAATAAGAAAGTAATCCACATGTAGAAACATCACAGTACACCTTCTGATAAATGAAAACAAAAAGCAAATCTTAAAAGCAACTGCAGAAAAAATTCCAGGTTACCTTTCAAAGTGCAAAATGCAGGATGAAAATTGATTACTCAACACACACACACTCACACACACGCACGAATAGAAGCCAGACTACACTATTGCTAGCCTAGAATTCTGTCATTCAAAAATTAAGCTGAAATGAAAACATTTGTAGACACAGAACCCATTGGTTGGCACAGTCCAATAGTTTAAATACTATTCATATGTTAATTACCAAATACCTATCTCAAACTCCATGCTCTATTCAACTCTTTCACATCTCTATTTGAATGTTTCGTAAATATCTCAAGCCCTATACAGTATCGTCTATAAAAAGTGAACTCCTGATCTTATTGCCAAAATCTGCTCCACCTACAGCCTTCACAGATGATAACAGTTGCATGTACCTGAAAACACTCTTTCTTATATTCACTAGGCAACCACCATCCATCACTTTTTTTTTATAACCAAACATATCCAATAAACTGCTAAGCCATAGCAGCAAGAATTTTCCTTTCGCAATCTCATTCCGATCATGTTACTCTTTTCCTAAAAACCCTCAATGACTTCCCATTTCACTCATCAGAGATATATTTTTCTTTCCAATGAACTATAAAATGCTGCATGATATGTCTTCCTTCTTTTCATTTCCTTCCTCTTTGACATTATTGTCTAATACTCCTCTACCAAAGCAACAATTGAGCTGGAAAGAGAGATTTACAATTAAGTAATTCAGAACAGTGGTACCTGCTTAAACACTTACAACAACAAGCAGAGTGTTGGATGAAGGGAGAGGTTGCTACTCATAGACAAAAATGTGGCATGCATAAATAAGCTACCATCTCCCATTCCTCACCACATAATAAAAGCTGGGGAAGAAGGAGTGGGGCTGCACTTCAGGAGCAGCTGGCATGTGTCAGAGCAGGCAATTGGATCCATGTTCTCTGAAACTTTGGGATCGTACACTTTAGTGGATATAGCAGTGCCCTGACCCGAACTGGCATAGATTTTTCCCTTGGTTTTAGTCCTCTGGGACAGGACAGCTTTCCCAGATACATTGATCAAGAAGATTTAAAGGACCAGTGTACGTTTGTTGTTTTGTAGCTGTTTTTTTTTTTTTTCTTTGGGAAACAAATTTTAAAAAATCTTAGTCAACTGCTGGGCTCAGTGGCTCACACCTGTAATCCCAGCACTTTGGGAGGCCAAGGAAGGTAGATCACGAGGTCAGGAGTTTGAGACCAGCCTGGCCTACATAGTGAAATCCCGTCTCTACTAAAAATACAAAAATTAGCTGGGCATGGTGGTGCACGCCTGTAGTTCCAGCTACTCAGGAGGCTGAGGCAGGAGAATTGTTTGAACCTGGGAGGCGGAGGTTGTGGTAAGCCGAGATCGCGCCACCGAACTCCAGCCTGGGCAACAGAGTGAGACTCCATCTCAAAATATATATATATATAAAAAAAAATCTTTGTCACTATTAGACTGCAGAGACAACAGAACAGAAACTTCAGTGACTGCACAAAACAAGGAATACACACCTTGCAAAAATAATTTGGAAAAGTAAAAAACAGCTTTACATGTCACCAAACAAAAATCAGAAATCCTAGAGGAGTTAGAGAATCACATTTCTAGAGTTACTGCATAGAAATACTGAGAATGTCTCAGGCTCTTTTTTGGTTCCACAAGAATTTTAGAATTTTTTTCTAATTCTATGAAAAATGATGTTGGTAATTTGATAAGAATTGCATTGAATCTGTAGATTGCTCTGGGTAGAATGGTCATTTTTGTGATATTAATCTTTCCAATCCATGAGGATGGAATGTTTTTCTATTTGTTTTTGTCATCTATGATTTCTTTCATCAATGACTTGTAGTTCTCTTTGCAGAGATTTTTTCACATCCTTGGTAAAATATATTCTTAGATATTTTATTTATTTATTTATTTATTTTGTTGACTATCATAAATGGGATTGAGTTCTTGATTTGATTATCACCTGAACATTATTGGTGTATGCAAATACTGCTGATTTTTATACTTTGATTTTGCGTCTTGAAACTTAATTGAAGTTTTTAATCAGGTCTAGAGTCTTTGGGGAGAAATCTTCGGTGTTTTCTAAGTAATGAATAATGTAATCCACCAGGAGAAAATTTGACTTCTTTTTTTCATATTTGGATGTCTCATTTCTTTCTCTTTCATGATGGCTCTGGCTGGGACTTCCAGAAGTATGCTGAATAGGAATGGTGAGAAAGGACACTTTTGTCTTGTTCCGGATGTTAGGGGGAATGTTTTCAACAAACATGAACAATGAGGAAAGAATAGCCTATTCAGCAGTTGGTGCAGGGAAAACTCGTTAGCCATTTATAAAAGAATGAAACTGGACTCCTACCTCTCACAATATATAAAAATTAACTCAAGATAGATTAAAGACTTAAATGTAAGACCTCAAACTGTAAAAACCCTAGAAGAAAATATAGGACAAACTTTTCTGGACCTTGGCCTAGGCGAAGAATTTATGACTAAGCCTTCAAAAGCAATTGGAACAAAACTGAAAATTGACAAATGGAACCTAATTAAACTAAAGGACTTTTGCACAGGAAAAGAAACTATCAACAGAGAAAACAGACAGTCTACATAATGGGAGAAAATATTTGCAAACTATGCATCCAACAAAGGAGTAATAAAATAAATTCATATGGAGCTTAAATAAATCAATAAGAAAAAAACATTAAAAGTGGGCAAAGGACATAAACAGACACCTAAAAGTAAGCACATATGTGGCCAGCAAACATGAAAAAATCTTCAACATCACTAATCATCAGAGAAATGCAAATCAAAACCACAATGAGATATCATCTCATATCGGCCAGAGTGAGTATTATTAAAAAATAATTTAAAAAATATGTTGGGAAAGATGAGAAGAGGAGAAAATGCTTATGCACTTTTGATGGGAATGTAAATTAGTTCAACCCCTATTAAAAACAGAATGGAGATTTCTCAAAGAACTGAACATTTCACTCAGCAATCTCACTATTGGGTATCAACTCAAAGGAAAAGAAAGTATTCATTTGGCCGGGCACGGTGGCTCACGCCTGTAATCCCAGCACTTTGGGAGGCCTAGACGGGTGGATCCTGAGGTCAGAAGATCGAGACCATCCTGGCTAACACGGTGAAACCCCGTCTCTACTAAAATACAAAAAATTAGCCAGGCGTGGTGGCGGGCGCCTGCAGTCCCAGCTACTCGGGAGGCTGAAGCAGAACGGCGTGAACCCGGGAGGCGGAGGTTGCAGTGAGCCGAGATCACGCCACTGCACTCCAGCCTGGGCGACAGAGCGAGACTCCATCTCAAAAAAAAAAAAAAGAAAAAAAGAAAGGAAGAAAGTATTTTATTAAAAAAAAAAAAAGACACCTGCACTTGTTTATCACAGCACTGTTCACAATAGCAAACTCATGGAATCAACATAAATGTCCATCAATGGTGGATTGAATTTAAAAAATGTGGTACATATATGCCATGGAATACTACTCATTTCCTTTGCAGAAACATGGATACAGTCGTTATCCTAAGTGAATTTACTTAGAAAAGCAAATACTCTGTTCTCACTTATAAGTGGGAGCTAAACAATGAGTACACAGGGAATAAAGATGGAAACAATAGACTCTGAGAACTCTGAAAGGGTAAGGAGAGTGGGTGACATGGCCTGAGAACCCACCTGTTGGGTACTATGTTCATTCTTTGGTGAAAGGTTTACTAGAAGCCCAAATGCTGGCATCACTAAACATACCCATGTAACAAGCCTACACATGTACCCTCTGAATCTAAGACAAAATTAAAATTAAAATTTCAACTGTCTCAAATACACTCAATGGGCTGAAAGAAACTGTAGTAAAGAACTAAAATAAATAAGGACCAGGCATCGTGACTCAAGCCTGTAATCCCAGCACTTTGGGAGGCCGAGGCGGGTACATCACTTGAGGTCAGGAGTTCGAGACAAGCCTGGCCAACATGGTGAAACCCCATTTCTACTAAAAATACAAAAAAATTAGCCAGGAGTGGTAGCACGTGTCTGTAATCACAGTACTTGTGAGGCCTAGGCAAGAGAATTGCTTGAACCAGGGAGGCAGAGGTTGCAGTGAGCCAAGTTTGCACCACTGCATTCTAGTCTGGGTGAGAGAGGGAGACTCCATAGAAGAAGAAAATGAATTAATAGAGGCATAAAATAGCTGAAAAATAAAAGCCCCAAACTACTCAAATCTGATGAGAAACATTAATACACATGCCCAATAATCTCAAAGCCCTCCAAGCAGGATAAACCCAAAAATGCAAACCAAAAAATATATTCTGACTGTCAAAACCCAAAGACAGAAAATTTTGAAAGCAGCAAGAGAGAAATAATTCATCGTGTACAAGGAATACTCAATAAGATTAATAACTGATTTCTCATCAGACTATGGGTTGAGATAATATATTTAACCAGAAGGCAGTGGGATGCCATATTTAAATTCTTGGAAGAATAAAAAAACAAAAACAAAACATCTCAACCAAGTTTTTAGTATCTGAAAAAGCTATTCTCCAAATACGAAGGTGAAATTATGATATTTCTGGACAAACACCAGCAGAGGGAAATTACTAGTCAATGTGTATTATAAGGAATGCCAAATGGATGTCTTGAGGTAACAGGACACTAGACAGTAACTTGAAGTCATGAGAAAAAATAAAGAACACTGGTAGAGATAACTGCATAGGTTAAATATAATTATCAGTATTATTGTATTTTTGGTTTGTAGCTCCTTTTTTTCTTATATTATTTAAAAGGCAAATGCATAAAACAATAATGTATTTATCTTAAAAGGCAGACATTGTATAAAGATGTAATCCATGACAATAAAAATATGAAGGCAAAGTGTCAAGAGATGTATAGGAGCACAGTGCTTGTGTATTAATAAAACTATGATAGTAGTATTCAAACTATGTTTTTATAAGGTCAAGTTATCAATTCTAATGCACAAGTTAATTACTAAGAAAATAACTAAAACAATACAGAAAAGGAAAGAAGTTAAATGAGATAATAACTACACAAAATTAATGAAATACAAAAAGAATCAGTAAAGGAGGAAATGAGAAGCACAAAAATATCAGATAGAGAAGCAAATAGTTAAATGCCAGAAGTAAATTTTTCTTTATCAGTAATTACTTTAAATGTAAATGGATTAAACCCTCCTTTAAAAGGAAGATACTAGTAGACAGGACTTTAAAAAAGATCTATCTATAGTACAAGAAGAGACTCACTTTAGACACTAAGACACAAAGAATTTGAAAGTAAAAAAGAAAACAAAATGTACTTTATATAATATTGCCACCAAAATACACTTCACGTCCAAATAAGGTAACAGTGAGCAAATAAGAATCTTACATATTGATAATAAAGTTTCATTCACCAAGAACATATAACATTTAGAAACATATTAATAACAGACCCCCGAATGTAAGAGACAAAAATTAACCAAATTAAAAAGAGTTAAACAATAACAATTGGAGACTTCAAAACCAAATTTTTAATAATGAATAGAATAAGCATACAAAAAGTCAATAATAGAGAACAAGAAGAATAGTGTAAAAATATTAGACTAACTAATTATTGGTTGGAAAACTACTCAACAGCAGAATACGTATTTTTCTCAAGCGCACCTGGAATGTAAGACAGATCATATATTAGTCCACAAAAAGTCTAATATTTTAAAAGGTAATAAACATATAAAATATCTATTTTGACTATAATGGAATAAAATGGGAAATCATCATCATAAAGAAAAACTGAAAAAATCACTAATATTTGAAAGCTAAACTATACACACTGGAACAATGAATAAGTTTAAACTTTTTTTAAAAAAGAAATATTAGAAATACCTTGAAAAAATACAAATATAAGCACACTTTACAAAAAATTATGAGATTCAGATAAATCAGGGCTAAGAGGAAAAAGTGCAGCTTTAAACACCTACTAAAACCAGAAATATCTAAAATGAACAACAGTATAGTACACTTTAAAGAATTAGGAAAAAAGGAAACTAAGTCCAAATCTAGCAAAAGAAAATAAATAAAGATTAGAGCAAAGAAAAATATAATACAGAATAGAAAAACAATAGAATTAACAAAACAAAATTTGGTTATTTGGAAAAAATTATGTTATCAATCTTTTATCTACATTTATTAAGATAAAAAGAAGATACATATTACCAAATTAGAATGGAAAATGAGATAATACTAATAATTTTACAGAAATAAAAAGAAATGTAACAAACTACTGTTAACAATTATATGTCAAAATTTAAAAACCTAGATGAAATGAACAAATTTCTGTAAACACAGAGATTTTCTGTTTCTGACTCCGGAAGAAACAGAAAATCTGTACATACTTATAGCAAATAAAGAGACTGAATCAGTAACTGAATTCTTTCCAATAAAGACGAGCCCAGGACCACATGACTTCACTGGTAAATTTTTTCAAATACTTCATGAAGAATTCAAGTGAACTCCTCTCAAACTCTTCCAAATAATTGAAAAGGAGGAAACAATGACTAACTCATTTAATGAAGCCAGCATTACCTTGATATAAAAACAAGACAAAGGTACTACAAGAAAAGAAACCTATAGGAAATGGTCATTTGTGACTAAAGATGTAAAATTAACTCAGAAAAATAATAGCAAATTGAATCAAGCACCGTATTAGTGTCATTATACACCATGAAATAGTCAGTTTTATCCTAGGAATATAATGGTAGTTAATATGGTTTAGATTTGGTCCCCACCTGAATCTCATATCAAATTTTAATCCTCAGTGTTGGAGGTGGGACCTGGTGAGAGGTGATTGGATCATGGGGGCAAATTTCCTACTTTGGTGCTTTTCCCTTGATGGTGTTCTTATAAGATCTGGTTGTTTAAGGTTTGTGGCACCTCCTCCCTCTCTCTGTCTTCCTCCCATTCTGGTCACGTGAAGCACTCACTCCTTTACCTTCTGCCATGTCTGTAACTTTCCTAAAGCATTCCCAGAAGCCTAACAGATGTCAGCATCATGCTTCCTGTACAGCCTGTGGAACCATGAGCCAATTAAGCCTCTTTTCTTTACAAATTACCCAGTCTCAGGTATTTCTTTACAGCAAGTGAGAGACTGAGCTAATACAGTAGTTTAACATACAAGAACCAATCAATGTAATACAACACATTAATTGAATGGAGGGGGAAAGGAGCACATAATTATCTCAACTGAGGCAGATAAAAACATTCAAAAATATCTAAAACTTTTTCATAACTTTTTAAAAAACTCAATTATGATTAGAAAGGAATTTTTGCACTATGATTAACATCTTATATTAAAAATTCACTGTTGACATCATATAAATGGTGAAAGATTAACAGTGTTTAATCTAAGATTAAGAACAAAACAAAAATGCCCACTATTATCACTTATATTTAACATAGTGCTGCAAATTTTAGTCTGTGCAATTAGGTTAGAAAAATACATAAAGCATTCATTTTAGAAAAATAGAAATAACATTTTCTCTGTATGCAGATACATGATTTTATTTTTAGATACTCTTGAAGAACACACATACACACGAAAAGAGAGCAAAACAAAAAATTGTTAGAGTTAAAAAACTAATTTAGCAAAGTTATAGAACATACAAATGAGTTGCATTTGCATACTCTTGCAATTAATAGTAAAAAAGAAAAATGTTTAAAACATGCATTTGCAATAGCTTTGAAAATAATAAAACACTTAGAAATAAATTTAACCAAGGAGGCAAGACTTAATAAATATTGCTGACAAACATTAAAGAAGACACAAATAAATGAAAAAAAATAAATAAATGAAACAAAAAACATGTTCTCGGTTAAAAGGATTAAAATTATTTAAATGTCAGTACTTCCCAAAGAGATCTATAAATCCAATTCAATGCCTATGAAATCTCAGTGAATATTTTTTTTCTGACATAGAAAAATTCAACCCCAAATTCCTATGGAATTCCAAAAGATCCCAAATACCTGAAAAAATCTTGAAAAAGAGTAAAGTTAGAGGACTCATACTTCCTTATTTCAAAACTTAATGCAGTCCTATAGTAACCATAACTGTCTGGTACTGACACATAGACCAATGGTGTAGAATAGAAAGGCTGGAAACACTCACATGGGTAGTCACTTGATATTTGACAAGAGTGCCAAGGTCATTAACTGGTGAATGGACAGTTTTTAACTAATGAGTGATGGGAAATTGCATACCCACAGGCAAAAGAATGAAGTTGAAATCTTACCTTACACTCTCTATATAAATTAATTCAAAATAGATGAATAACTACAAATAAGATCTGAAGTTATAAAAATCAAATGAAAACTTAGGGAAAAATACTCATGATGTTAGATTTGGCAATGTTTTCTTGGACATAAGACCCAAAGCACAGGCAACAAAAGAAAAAGAATAGATTAAACTTTGCTAAAATTAAAAATGTTAGTGTATCAAAGCACGCTACGAAGAAGGTGAAAATAAAATCTACAGAAGGAAAGAAAATATTTGCAAATCACCTATCTGATATGGAATTAATATGTGGAATATATAAAACCTCTTTCAACACAATACCATCAGTAACAACAAAAACAAACCTTTTCAAAAATGCACTAAGCACTTATATAGTTATTTCTCCAAATAAGATATATAAATGGCCAATAAGCACATGAAAAGAAGTTAAACATCTTTGGTCATTAGAGATATACAAATTAAAACCACAATGAGATAGCACTTCACTTCCATTCAGATGGTTGTTATAAAACAAAACAACCAACCAAACCAAACAAAACCCTGAAAATCCTATCTATTGGAGAGGCACTGTGGAAAACAGTCTGTGGTTCTTCAAGCAGTTAAGGAATACCACATTACCAGCAATTCTACTTCAAGGTATATACCTAAAAGGATTGAATCAGGAACATAAACAGATATTTAAACACTGATGTTCACAATAACATCATTCATAAAAACCAAAAGGTGGAAACAACACAACTCTTAATCAACAGATAAGTAAATAACGAAATAATATTCAGCCTTAAAAAAAATGAAGTTCTGATATGTGCCTCAACATAGACGAACCTTGAAAATATTCTAAGTGAAATGAGTCAGTCATAAAAAGACAAAGGTAAAATTTTACTTTTATGAAGTATCTAGTCTGGGCAAATTCATAAAGACAGAAAGTAGAATTGAAGTTATCAAAGGCTTGTGGAAGGGGTAATTGGGAATTATTTTGTAGTAGTTACAGAGATTCTGTCTTGATTGATTAAAAACTAGGAAATAGAGCTTGATGGTGGCTGTACAAGATTGATAATGTACCATATGTCACCAAATTGTATATTTTAAAATGGTGCAAATGGTAAGTATTGTTTTATATATCTTTTACCTAATGGAAAAAAAAAAAACAGCTTTGCTCTAGCTCTTCCTTCTGTTTCAAATGTGTTTTTCCTGCAATCTATTTGACTAACTCTCATACTTTTTTCAAGTCTATGTTGAAACTGTGTTTCTTACTGAAGCCTATCCTGACCATCCTATGTATAATTTCAAACTTTAACCTGACCATAACGCCTACTTTTACTTCCAGACTCCCCTTTCTTTTTATTTTTTTTAAAGAACTTACCATTTTTTAATACATTATTTATCTCATTTATGTGTATTGTTTGTTTGTATAAAGTAAACTTCCCCAAATCTGTAATCTTTGTTTTACTCAAATACAAACAGCAATGCCCAGCACACAGCTTATGCTCTATCAATATTTGTTGAATGAATGAGTACATGATTAAAACCCTATACTAAACAGCACTTTTCAGTGGAAGAATGCTGGATTTTATTTGAAAATCGCACATGGCAATATGTTGGGAATTTTTGTGATTAGGCTTAGTGAAAGAAGGCATTTTTCATACTTAGTTCTTGTTAGTCTTTCCTTTTGTTACCATAAATGGCTAAATAATATAATACCATTTGAGGAATATATACTGGTTTCATTCAATAGAATGCCCTTGGAAATACGCAATATATGAACATGTTTAACTGAAGATTTTATATTCTTCACAGTTTTACTTGTCCTATATTTTCTGACTGTCCTGCCACATAGGCTGAGAGACACAGGCCTTGATCCAGCTATCTCTGGAATAATCATATGTTTTTTACATGCACATTAACTTTTTGGAAATGCCTTTTGATATATTATACAAGAACAAAATTGTATCAAGGCTAACCTTAAGAAAAGAGACTTACTTGTTTACCGAATCAAAATTAGCCTCTGTGGGTGTGGAATTGAAATCAAATTTCTGTTAAATAGGGCCCCAAGAAATCAATTGTAACCAGCAGTTAATGACCAGCTTGCTAACAGCTTGAGGCAAAGCCAAGGGCAGTTAGCACTCCAACAAATTAGTTGTTAACTGTGTTAATGACTGATTTTGCAGGGATTATTGCTATTATAAACAGTCATCAATCTAGCTTTACCACTGAGTCTAAAAAAGTTTGCAGCCAAAAAATATTTTTATGCCCTCAGTTTGATACTCTGGATTCTAGTTAATATGATCATCTAAAATCATAAAATGCCAGATTTCCTGCTTTGTTGAGAGTAAAACTCATAAAAATTTATTTTTCTTCTCCTAATTTGTAGTATAAATATATAAGATAATTAGTCATGAGAATCAATAAGAAAATATAATACAAATATGCAAATTATTATTTTGCATGTATATTCATGATTAATGTGTTAAATATGCATTTTAAAATCACAAGACACCATTAAAAATGGTCAATGATAGTAGTTTAGCATCTCTGGCAAAATTTTCAGTTCAAAATAGCGAACAGAAAATATAAAATAGATTTATATAAGATCAAACTACATTTTGGAAAGTTAAGTCTAAAATTATTTAACAACAAAACGCACACATTTGAGATCAATATTAATCTTAAATTTTGGCTATTGTTTTAAAGTAAATTTCTTGTTTACCTGTGAATAAATTAGAGAAACATGAGAGTATCTTTAAGCTGTATTTTAGCCAAAAACACACTATTAGAATAATATTTAATTTTATAATATTTTGAAATTATTCGATGTTAATTAACTTTTAATTCTAATCCATTGTCCATATCAAGTTTTTTGTAATATGTATTTTTAACATAGTAAAAGTATATATTGTTTTTTCTATGGTTTAACACTGTGGTTTTTTGTGTCATTGAAGTTATTTTAAATGTAATTGCAGAAGTGTCATTATTTACATATTTGAAATAACTTCCTTTATATATTTTACAAGTACACATATAACCACTGGAATTTACAATAATAAAGTATTTTTATTGCTATAAAAGTATTTTTAATTAAATGGTTATAAAGATAAGTTATTAATGATTTTACTACACTCTCCACATCCAAGTTTCTGCAGTAAAAGTTGCATTTCAAATTACATAACTATTTGCAAAATTAGAATACACAGTGTTCTGTTTCTCTTAAACTATACTAGAAGTAAAGTTTGGTTACTTTTGTAACATAAACCCTTTATTTCAAAAGTTATTTTTCTATTTGACTAAAAATGTATTTGTAATTTGTTATATTAACAAAATACCTAGAAATAACCTGTGATGTTAAGAAAATAAAAATCAAATCTTCTAGTGCCCACATAATTAAAGGTAACTATAGCGTTTCTGTAATCATCTTAAATCTCTAATTTTGATATGGGTACTACAAATAATGGAAATAATATTCATCTTGAATGAATCTATTTTCACTCACTATGTTTCAATCTGTTTCAATCTTCTATTACTGTAAAATTTGAAGAGTTTTTTTGCAGACTTTTTACAAAACTCCCATTTATTTCAGAATTGTCTAATGAATTATATTTTTAAAAAATACTTTGTAAGCAATCTATGACCTTAGACTGCTTGAGTCTATATAACATTGACATAAGCTCTGTTAATTTAGTAACTATTTCAGCACATTTCCAAGTGCTTTGACTTATATTTATTCTCAGTTAAGTTTATAATCTTTGAACACAGAAAATTTATGTATATGCATTCTATCTCCTTAGTAAAAATATTCTTACCTTCTCTATAACATGATCAGTTTTAACGGTCAGTTCTACCTTTTCTTTTGCTGTTCCACTATGTACAATAGCTGTTTTCACATTTGAATTCTGCAACACATATAGAAGTAGTAAACATGGATGGAACGCCTGCACTCAATGCTGGCCTTAACATCAAGACTACATATTTCATATCTTAGCAGTTTAACATTTTAATCAAGAATTTTAACTCACTGTTTTACTCTGGCCTTTGATAATGTCAGACTCTTTTTTTTTTAAATTGTATGCTTTTAAAATCCAACAATTTAATTGAAATTTTGTTGTTTTTCTTTCCTAGGGAAATATATCCTCTTTAGTTATTTTGATGTAATATTTTATTCTAATAATCTTTGGTTTGTCTTATCTTTAGTACCTGGTTCTCCCAGAACTTTTGTTTTATACTGATTACTTACAGTGCTGTTTATAGCCTCCATATAATTTACAATATTGAAATTATTGTCCCCAATACACTCTTTAAACACATACAAAAAAAATGAGGGACTTGACACCAGAAGAACATTCAATTTTTCTTGTGCTATTACATCTTTCTTTGTTTTACTTAAGAGAGAGTCAAGGTTTAACTGTAATCTTCTCTCACCCATGATGTCTTAAATGTAACTAGAGGTCTAAATAAGCTTAATTCTTTTTAAAATTTAACTGTACCACACAATTTATCACTGTCCAATGTTATTAGCTTTTTACTTATGTTTATTTCACTTGTTTTCTTAACTAATTTTAAAGTTTTTGTATATAAGAAATTATTCCATATTGTTTCTTGATATTCTATACTTTCATTTGGTGTACTATATTCAATAGAGGGTAAATGCCTACAGTATGAAATTTAGGCCAGGCACAGTGGCTCTAGCTTGTAATCTCAGCATTTTGGAAGGCTGAGGCAAGTGGATCACTTAAGTTCAGGAGTTCAAGACCAGCCTGGTCAGCATGGTGAAACCCTCCTCTCCACTAAAAACTACAAAAATTAGATGGGCTGTAATCCCAGCTGCTAAGGAGGGTGAGGCAAGAGAATCATTTGAACTCGGGAGGCAGAGGTTGCAGTGAGCCAAGACTGTGCCACTGCACTTCTGCCTGGGTGACAGAGTGATACTCCATCTCCATCTAAAAAAAAAAAAAAAAAAGAAGAAGAAGAAGAAGAAATTTAATGAATTAGAGGAAAACTCTTACACTTGCACACATTTTAGTTTACTAAAATTAACTACGGACTAAATTAATTCTTGGACATCTTTAAGTTGGAATTGTAGAAAGTCACAAGAGATTGTCACTCCCATCCTAACGATGAGATCTACTAGATAAATTGCAAAATCTTTAAAAAAAAAATATTGGGCAGTTGGGAAGTCCAAACAAGCCTAAGTGAAATAATATTCAGAAAGCAATGAGCCTCCCTTCCAGTGGCATATTTTATAGCTGCTTTCCTTCCTGGATGACATGCAGGTATTGGAGGATCAAATACAGATGAGAGTAAGGAGGAATTAATGATGTTTTAAATAACTTTAATGGTTGCATATCAGCTAGTGTCTGGGATTAGAATTTGGTGAGGTCCTAACTGCAACCCACCAATTCTATCCCACAATCCCTTATAAGATCTCAGAGTCAGTACATCAAACAACAAGAGTTCATTTATATTCGTATCCCTTTAAATTATCCCAGGACTTCACAGATTGCAGGACATTAGCTGCTGAAGATGAAAGTGGGCAGATATACTGTGATTCCTACAGTGTTTTTCCTATGGGCAAAGCTGTGGTTCACAGAACTCAAGGAGAAGGACTGGAGAGCTAAAATAAATTGAACTTGTTTGCTAAAATAATTAAATCAAAATGTTGAACTCATTTGAAGGGTTTTCCTGAACCCTGGGCACAACTAAATAAAGTATCAGTGACTGTGAAAAGAGTTCACTGGAAATTATCCAAAATGGAAACAGAGAAAAACGAAAGAGAGATAATAGGACAAAAGAAATACCTGGAAAGAGAATGCAAAAGGCTTAAAGGTAACAACTCACAAAGGATCTGTGGCCGATTCACAGATCCAAGAAGCTCAACAAACCTCAAGTTAGATAATACAAATAAAACCATGCAAACCGGAGTCAAATGGTTGAAAACCATGGAAGATGGTTGGCTTCCTAATAGAAACAATGGAGACCAGAAGACAATGGAATATTATTTTTTTAATTGCTAAAAAATGGTGAAACCTAGAATCTGTATGTTGGAGAATTTACACTCAAAAGTAAAAACAAATAGATTTAACTGGCCAGAAGCTGAAATAATTAGTTGTCAGACAAACTATGCTGAAAGAAACGTTATAAGAAATGTTTGAAGCTAAAAGAAAATAAAAGAAGATAGAAGCGTGAATTTAAGAAAAATAAAAGAATAAAACTTTGTATTTTGGAGTCCCTTTTATATAAAATTGAATAAAATAATAAATAATTGTGGTAAATATTAGCAATATAAAAGAACCTGCATATTGTATGGCTTTTGAAGAAACTTGTTCACAAAGC
>NW_012098399.1:313805-318946 GCF_000951045.1 Mandrillus leucophaeus | reverse complement strand
TATTATTCCAAAAAAAGATGAAAAACACCATCATCATATATAATAACTATTTTAAGAATATTACTTTCTTATTAATTTATACCATTTAATTTTACAAGAAAGGATAACTGCATTTTTATGTTATATTTGTTCCATATTAAATACTTATTCAAGATACCTTTCTTTAACTGTCACTTCAGGGACTAAAGCGTATATTTGGGCATCTAGCATCACATTTTGAAGGCAGTGCCACTAAAGCATTAGGGCAGATTGTCACTATAGAAAAATGGATTATGTATCCAAGTAATTGTGTCATTCATCTAGATTTGAGGTCTGTTGAGGTGTTCATGAAATAAGAACTAATTTTTTCTCCCTGAGACACCAGACATCCAGATTAAAATGAGGGAAAAAAATGGCTACTGACTCCGATGCATCTAGAGGTAGAGATACTTTATAAAATTCAGCATTCCTCCTTGGCTCAGGAAATGTGTATTTCTAAAAAATAATTGTATACTTGGATTAATTGGAAGTCTACAGTTTCATTGAATATTGTCAACCTCAGGAATTAAAATATTATCATATAAACTAAAATAGTAGGATTTTCTTTAAAATAATTGAAACCACACTAAATCATGTGCTTTTCTGAATATGTGTTCAGTTATATTGTGGCATCATAATAAAAACATGTGCCATTTTATAGCCTATGTTAGAACAAATTGCAAAATATCTGCCAAAGTTTGTGCTGAACTTAAAACTTGTATCAGAAATTATGATTCCCAATAACTATTTGATTAATTTATGTTTGATGACCTGAGTAAAAAACATGTATATGTAATGATGTTTACTATTTATACTTATGGCTTATGGAACAACTTCTAGTCCTGACTTTATAGGATTTAGTAATTTGAACTAAAGATATTTCGCTGTCTGATAACCTCAAAATCGACATAGTTGCTGTTTTGAATTTTACATACATATAGGAGCCTAGTTTAGTTGTCATATCTTTTACATAGTTAATCCCTACTTTTTCAAACTTCAGTCATTATCACCTCTGGTATTCAAATTTTGACAGATGTACCTATATTAGTCAGAATATTGATGCTCAAAAATACACAAACCTAATCCTCAGAAACTGTGAATATGTTACATTACATGGCAAATAGAAATAGGGTTGTAGGTAGAATTAAAATTGTTTACTGGTCTGGCGCAGTGGCTCATGCCTGTAATCCCAAGACTTTGGGAGGCTGAGGAGGGGAGATCCCAAGGTCAGGAAATCGAGACCATCCTGGCCAACATGGTGAAACCCCGTCTCTACTAAAAATACAAAAATTAGTTGGGTGTGGTGGCATGCAGCTGTAATCCCAGCTACTCAGGAGGCTGAGGCAAGAGAGTCGCTTGAACCCGGGTGGCAGAGACTGCAGTGAACCAAGATTGTGCAACTGCACTCTAACCTGGTGACAGAGCAAGACTCCGTCTCAAAAAGAAAAAAAAGAAAGAAAAAATTTGCTTATCCAGCTGTCCTTAAAATTTGGAGATGATTTTAGAATATCTATGTAGGCCAGATGTAAACAAAGGGACCTGTAAAGCAGAAGTAGAAGGCAGAAGAGGAGGCGAGATAATGTGATGTGAGAACTGGACCCACTGTTACTGGTTTTGAAAATGAAAAAGTGATCATGCATGTTAGTGACCTTTGAAAGCTGGAAAGGGCAAGGAAATAGATTCTTTCTTAGAGCTTCCGGAAGGAATGCTGCCCTAACGAAACCTTAACTTTAGCCCAGTGAAACTTATTTCAAACTTCTGACTCACAAAACTAAGTTAAAAGCTAGTGTTATAATCCTCTAAGTTTTGGTAGTGTGTTGCACAGCAATAGAACACTAAAAGAGTACCATAACATTTAATTAGTAAACTTGGAGATATTTTTGATGGTTCTATTGCTTTAGAAAAGCTAATGTCTTTTTTCTCTATAATTTGTTAGGAGCTTTGTGATAGAGAAATTTTTATCTTTTCTTTATCTTTGCCCTACCATGTGGCTTGTACATAGCAAGCCCCTGGTAGATATTTTTTGAAATTTTTTACGTAATGTGAATGTGAAACTAGATAGAGCCAATAGTTATATACAGTTTAGAGGAAAAGTTTATTGGTATATTTTCCAAAAACTGCCTGAGCAGAAACAAATGAAATGTGAGTTGTAAGTCAAGATGTTCGACCAGTATTTTTTCTTTCCCTATGAATACATTTAAAAAATATATATCAATATTAGTTCGCACATACAAGTTTTTATACTATTATATAAAATGAGATGATTTTAATTATATTGATGGCAGCAGCAGCCCTTCTAAAGTGGTTGCTGCCATGATGCCAGCTGCAGTGGGGGAGGTGCAGCCAGGGCTACGTGCTCCATGGAGCTGGCAGGAGCTGGGAACAGGTGGAAGCCCCACCCCCAACCAAGTTGGGAGGGTGGAAGCTTCACGCTCCCTGGCACAGGTGCAGACACCCAGTCGTGACTCTGGACCCAGGCATCCCTATGCTATTGGGGCCTGGGAGCAGGCAGGAGCCCTGGCCTCCTGGGCACAGCTGCAGTTGCCTAGCTGCTGCTGCAGTCCCAGGAATCCCTTCACCTCTGCATCCTTGGGTGCCTGGGAAGCCTCCCTTCCCCCACAGTATCAGAAGTGCCTACTCCTGCTGCCTGTCCTCTTCCTGCTCTTGGCTCTTGCTGCAATTTCAGAGCAAATTGAGGCCAAGCCTGGGTGCTGTTGCAATCTGCCAGGTGTGCGCACATTCAGAGAAGGTCTGACGTGCCAGCTCTCTGCCACCTCGGCCCCCTCTGGAAGTTAGGTACTGACGAGCATGAGAGGGAGGCTAAGGGGGTGCTGAGAGCAGCTTGGTGTGGGCCTGCTGACACCCCTTGGCATGAACAGCCTAGGTGTCATGGGCATATTAGACTGCAGGTTAATGGTGGCAGGAGGCAGACAGACTCCTGGGCAGAAAGGCACAGGTCCCTGGTGAAATCCCACCTTCAGGCCAGAAAGGGCTGGATGCCTGTGGGCCGGGCTGCCAGTTCTGTGGACCAGAATGAGAACTTATGGTGCTTTTTTTGGGCATGCCCATAGACCAATCAGCATGCACTTCCCTTCCTTCTGAGGCCCATAAAAATGCCAGACTCAGCCAGACTGAAGCAGAAGATGGGACAACCTGTCTGCAGGGAGGAGCTACCCACTGCGGGTCTTCTCTGAGCTGTTTTGTAGCTCAATAAAGCACCTCTTCGCCTGGCTTATCTCACTTGTGTGTTTACTTCATTCTTCCTAGAAGTGGGAGAAGAACTCAAGACTTGCCAAATTGCAGGGCTGAAAGTGCTGTAACACAAACAGGGCTGAAATATGCCCCTTATTTGTCACATTGTAGGCGATGAGAAGAAGAAGAGAGAGAAGAGCTGTGACCCTTTGGGGAGCCCAGACTTAGCAGTTCCCCAAGCCAGGGCTGTGACACTCTGGGGCTCTGCAGTTCCTGGCATCTCCAAGTTTCTGGACACCACCACGTTCCCCAGTGCTTGCAACGGAAACTGCTTGCTGTATGCCTGGTCCAGCCACAGCATCAAAGGGAGGTGGCACCCGTGCTGGTGCCTGGAACTGCCCACCCTGTCACAGTCAGTGTACTTGACTGTACGCAGTGACCAGACCCCACACTCACGTGCTCTTGCACCCCTAGTCGCTCCACGCCTGGCTTGCCTTTAGCAGGGATGGGATCTGGGCAGATGGCACAAGCCAAGCGCAACCTGCCAGACTGACTAGGCTTAATGAGGCCAGTGGGCCTGAGAAAAACTTGAGCAAAGGCAACACTGGCCACAGAGGAATATGGCTGGTGAAGTGACACCCCAAGGATCCTGTGACCATATGACCTGTTGATTTGTGCATCATCTCTTCTATACATCCTTCGTAAAATAAGGATACTATTATTTTTGCTGACTTACTTTTTTATACTCACTGATGTTGGAAATTTATATATAGCATTGTGAAAAGCCACAAATTAATATTAACCAGCAACAATTATTTATTTATCCAATTCCTCTTGAATTGGTTGGTTCAGTTTTTTCCTAAATATATCTAAATAAACATAACTTACCTTCAGCTTAATTAATTTTGCCTCTGCTCCTGAAATGTGCTCTCATATGCAACAAAATAATTTTGATGCCATTTATCTGAAATATTTGATACATTTTAATTGTTCACAACTTATAAAAACAGAAAAATAAAATGACAGAACCACTTCTATACTGTATGCCTCTTCTCACATTTGATCACTTCTTTAATGACTTCCTCCAAATCTTTCTTCGTAATTCCTCTTATCCTCTTGCCTGAGTTCATTTGGGCTGCTATAACAGAATAACATAGACTGGCTAGCTTATAAACAGCAGAAATTTATTTCTCACAGTTTTGGAGACTGAGAAATCCAGGATGAAGTTGACAAAAGATTTGGTGTCTCGTGAGGGCCCACTTCCTGGTTTATAAATGGCCGTCTTCTTGCTGTAACCTCACATGTTGGACGGGGCAATGGAGATCTCTGGAGTCTCTCTTGTAAAGGCCCTCATTCTATCTATGAGGACTCTGCACTCATGACCTAATCACCTTCCAAAGCCCCCACCTCCTAATACCATTATATTGTGGGTTAGGACTTAAACATATGAATTTTGAGGGAAAACAAATTTGCAGTACCTCCTAAATAGTTAGATTTTTTCTCTCTTACTTTCAATATTTTGCACTGAACAGTTTCAAGTATATTTAGCTAATGGCAAAATGGAATTTATTTCCTCACATTTGTCTCTTTTTTATGTAATCATATCATGATATCATCTGCTTTGCTTATGTAGAGGAGAACTCTATATGCCCTTTTAGAAGATACTGAGTGGACTTAATCAGTACAACCATGTTGCATTAACTTCTATATAAGCCAAATTCCTGAAATTATATATGCACATGCATGCACACACACAGACTCTTACAGCCTTTGAGGAACCGTTGAACATACGGACATGTCATTCCGAAACTTGTCAGACCTGGGAATGGAAATTGTTTTACAACATTGTTGTCTTCCTTTTTCATATCTAGAAATATTATAGAGTTAGTTATGTTAACTCTATCATGTAAATTTGTATAACCATAATTTAA
>NW_012098399.1:310108-312220 GCF_000951045.1 Mandrillus leucophaeus | reverse complement strand
GAGGCCATGACTAAAAAAAGACAAAAATAAAGAAATATGAATTGTATATTTTGGGTAATTTTGCATACAAATTAAGTATTTTATATTTGCCTTTAAAATTGCATTGCACAATATAAAAATAAATGGCTAATTCATGCTATTAAATAAAGTTGTATTTTGCCTTACTTAGAAAAATATTAAATCACAATGAGTCAAGAAAGAGCCAATGAAAGAAAAAACCTTTATGTTTTAATATTTTAATAACACCATTTTTGCTTTTTGAATAAGGTATCCCAATTTTCAATTTGTGTTATTTCCTGCAAATTATCTAGCCGCCCGTGAATGGCAATGTACTGTTACAAATGGAGTTTGCTTTTAGAAACATCAAGACTTAGGACTGACTCACAGCTTGTCTCTGTGGCTGTGTGTACATCGATAAACTATGGAACTTGAATACCTGGGCTATATTTTATTATTTTTGAGGTAGAGATAACAACAATCTCCTTTAAGAGTCTCTGTAATAGAGTAAGATGCATGATTTCCCTAATAGAGTGAAGGGCAGGTGTACTCTTTACTGGATATGTTTCCTTACCTCTAGTTTGTTTCTCTGGGTATTCTGAGTATCACTCACTTAAGAATTGACCCAGCAAAATCAAGTTGCATTCTAATGTTTAGTGGTGTAGGTGTGATGCGTGAGAAAAGTACCATCAACCTACCTTGCTCTCTACTTTCAAAAGCAAGAGAGAACTAAACCTTCTATCATAAAGTGAGAACAACAGTAAAAGAGCCAGGTTTCTATTCATATTTCTATTGGGTCTCAAGACTCCTTTGTCATACTTCAGGAGTCCTTTGTAATAGAATAACGACAACACAAATGAGACCTCTCTCTCCTATGCTCCCAGCAATAGATATGGGTAGATTTTAGTGTTAAACATTCAAAAGCTGTGCTTCAGTATGGAACACTGAAGCCAAAATATGTTCCTCTCTACACTACCTCCTTCTTTACCCAACATAAGGACTTTCTCTCATCTCTAAGCAAGATTGTGTTTAAATTTATTTAGTCTTTCACCTCAATGAAATAGAAATTCAACATTTAACGACACAGATTAAGCTGAAAATATTTTGTTTCCTATCAAATACGATTGCAAGGAATATTCAGATATTGATCACTCTGCCCTTGCTTTCTGCCTACATGAGAGATTCTTCAACTGCCCAAATCCTGGTGAACTCCACATATGAATATATCTTTAGGAAATAGAGGTTGACCTTGTAGAAATTGTCTACGATGCAGGAAACCTCTGAAGAATGTTTCGACAAGTTTGAAAAGTAGGAGAAATGTAAGTTCTCTGACAACTGCGATCTCAGAGGAAGAGGACCATTTTACTGGTTATCTGAAAACATTGTAAAACCATTTCCCTGGTTATCAACATATAATTTAGTTTGAGAAGAAGGGGTAAACAGAGCTAGGCATGCTTGAAAACATCAACCTCAGATTTTTGATCTCTTCCTCTGCCCCCTTCCCAGTTACTCTATTCGTTGCCACTCTCTTTGCCATACCCTCCAGCACGGGAACACAGCAATACCAGGAATCTTGGGCCTTATAAAAGGAGATTCTGTGGGGAAGACTTTTCATAAAATCCTCATGTATTTCTCCTCTATTACTAAGTTCACAACCTTCCATGTCTAATCTCCACCAAAGAAAAATGAAACATTAATTATGTATAATAAGCATAAGTAGGAGCCAAAAATATTTGTTAACTATATTAAGAGGTTGTTCATATATTGTAAGAAATAAAATAACTCATGTATTTTCAGATATAAGTTTTTATATCATATCCTGTATATGAAGAAACTAAAATACGATAATAGAAGAAGGAAATTTTATCCATGATATGGCTTGGGTGTGTGTCTCCTTCAAATCTCATGTTGAGACATGATCCCCAGTGTTGAAGGTGGGACCTGGTGGGAGATGTTTGTGTCATAGGAGTGGATCCCTCATGAACGGCTTGGTGTCACCCTCATGGTAATGAGTGAGTTCTCACGCTGAGTTCACATGAGCTCTGGATGTTTAAAAGAGTGTGGCACCTACCTCCTCTCTCTGTTGCTCCCTCTTTCACCATGTGATATGCCAGC
>NW_012098399.1:306988-308810 GCF_000951045.1 Mandrillus leucophaeus | reverse complement strand
ATCATCTGCTTTGCTTATGTAGAGGAGAACTCTATATGCCCTTTTAGAAGATACTGAGTGGACTTAATCAGTACAACCATGTTGCATTAACTTCTATATAAGCCAAATTCCTGAAATTATATATGCACATGCATGCACACACACAGACTCTTACAGCCTTTGAGGAACCGTTGAACATACGGACATGTCATTCCGAAACTTGTCAGACCTGGGAATAGAAATTGTTTTACAACATTGTTGTCTTCCTTTTTCATATCTAGAAATATTATAGAGTTAGTTATGTTAACTCTATCATGTAAATTTGTATAACCATAATTTAACATAAATAAGAAAAAAATTCTGTCTTTCTAAACCAAATACAGCTTATTTGTATACTTAAACTAGGCAGAGAAAACTTTACTGAGAAGTCAATCTCTTCCACTATCAACTGCTTTGATAATAATATCTGTCATATTAATAACAACTTGCTTTTTGAGTATTCACTTTAGTTACTTCAGTGTTGTGTACATTATCTTGGAAGCACATGGATTTTAGTCACTCTGAGGGACTTAACTCCTTGTGTTTACTGTATTTAAATGACACTTCTCTTACTCCTCTACTTGAAATTTCATTTATAATGGAGTTAACATTAGTGATCTCATAGTTATATAACTTCTTTATACCTATACTCTGCTTACTAACCATCAATATCATAACATTCCTTTACTGCATTCACAGTTATTTATTAAATGGTTGTTGAATTTCTGGGTCTACTTAACTTTATTTCATCACTGTCAACCTCCTCAAATACCTAGTCAATCCCACTTGGCCTATTCACTAGACCTCTAGGGCATGAATTTCTTTCACCAAATTGGCTACCATGCCCTCTGCAAGAAGGTATACTGACATGTAATTTGTTCACTGTCCTCTGTTGTCATGTGCTAATTTCAGAGAATATTGCTCTACTTGTCCTATATGGCCCCACAGCTCAGAATGTGAAAAAGCTGTAGAGCTGGCTTCATGAATGTGTGACCTTTGCAGTTGTACTGTGCTTGATTTAATGCTCTGTTTTTGCTGCTTTGAATTTCTTAATTGAATTTCAATCCAGTGTTAATTTCTGGAAAGGGTCTTTGTCTAAACAAAGGCAAAGGATGATGTGCATGAAAGGAGGAGATACATGTAACATCCGTGTCTGCCATTCCTTGCAAACCCATTCACCTATAGCATTGTGACACCCCATAAGCATAGAGTTTTGTAAGCACTCAAAATGTTTAGAACTTGAGCAAGTCACAAAGCCAGTACAAAGTACAAGAAAGCTTACACTTTCCACTCAAATCATAACTTATTCCAAACACAGAAAGAAAGTGGTGGCATTCTACCAAAATGAATCACCAGGCAGCTCTACAATATTCTTTCTTGTGCTACTTCCTTGTATAGCCTCTTACTTAAATTAAAAACAATGAAATGGTACGGGAAAGATAAGGAAATCCATAATCCCTTTTTTCAATCATTCCTTAATCATCAGTAAGTTTGAAGCAGAGAGAGTTGGTAGAATATGCACATATCATAATTACAAGAAGAACAATTTAGCCAGGGTTGTGCAGCATTTCTGCTGTTTTGGTCATAATAAAGCAGATAGGTGTGTTTGAGCTGTGAAATACAAATTATGGGCTGGGTATAGTAGCTCACGCCTGTAATCATAACATTTTGGAAGGTCGAGGTGGGAGGATCACTTGAGTCCAGGAATTTGAGCAGCCGAGGCAACATAGTGAGAACCTGTCTCTACAAAAATAAATACATAAATAAATGAATAAATAAATAAAATTAACTGGGTGTGGTGGCA
>NW_012098399.1:296026-304439 GCF_000951045.1 Mandrillus leucophaeus | reverse complement strand
ATTACCTAGCCTCAGATTTTTTTTTTATAGCAATTTCAAACAGACTAATACAATCCCAGTTGGTCAAATCAGCAAAATAAACCAAAGCAGCCAAATATCCCATGTTGAAATGGTACAAAAATTTAATTTTTCTGACATAGAGCTTGCTTCTAAGTTTGATATAATGAATATCTTGAGTCATATGTATAAATACATATTGATATAGACACATTGTACAAATATAACATTTGATTTTATATTTTAAATCATTTGTTGATTTGTGTATACAACATATTTTAGCACGTGAAAAAAATTTGACATATACAAAATTAAACTTGCTTATGCCAATGAGTGCTAAAAATACAAGACTTTTTAAAAATGAAAGTATATCTTTCAGGAACGGTATACAATTCCTCTCATGATCTTCAATTAAACTACCAACAGAAATTTTCTGACATGTTAATGTGCCAGTTTCTCTTATCTTTTGTTTGTACTTTCAAGTAAGACTTTATTTTCCCTCCCTTGGAATGCCATCATGAATGCAGATATATGAAGACACTCAGTTTCTAATGAAATACGTCAAAATATGTTCTATTAACTTTGTCTTTCTCTCATTTTAGAAATGAGGTGTGACTTTTACTCTGAGGGAATAATACATCATCATTCCTCAACATATCATATTATGTGTTTTCTATTAGGTTAATTTTCGAATAATAATATGAAGAATAAAACTAAAATTTGAGTGACAACAGGTGTGTAAATAATAGCCCAGTACCATAAAGCAATATTCCATCTGGTATAAAATTGGTATGAGACAAGTACTTTTAGAGAAAACGTGAGCTTGCCAATCAGATTTCCTTTCCTGTTTCATGAGAAGCCAGTTTTGGCTACCTTAGACATCTTTTGATATACAAGTATCAGTCCACCAATTTTAATTTTAACAAAGCTCTAGAAAGTCTACTCAAAAGATACATATATCTTCAGTAGCCAAATTATATTCTCAATATTATGTAGGTAGTTTTCTCTCAGATTTGAGAATTTGTTGCAGACTTTTATGGAAAAATTGAGATTGCCTTGAACTATTTAACAGGTTTGTTTTAGGAAGATACTGCAAAAAAACACCTTTTCCTCCACTAAATTAATAGAACTGACATTGATAGGCAAGCAGAATCTTTAAAAAGCCAAGAATAGCAGTTCCTAAAAAACTTTGATATTATCTAGCACATCATTTTAACTTCACAGAAAATAAAACTGAGATGCACAAATATAATGGTTAACCCAATACTAATTACCTAGTATGGGCTCAATAAATATGATTTCCTAATATTTTGAAAATTTCACCAATTTTCACGTTAGAAATAATAATGCAGAACACTGTGCTGGGAATTCTGAGGGCTACAAAGGAAACAAAGCAATATCTATTTCCAAGAATGAAATGACATTTACATAAATAACAGAATATTAAGTCATCGAACAGACATGTACTGTGTCCTTACAATGCAGTCAGCATTGTGTGAGTTAATGATGGAGTGATAGTGAACACAGCACTCATGTGCATGCTTTTCTGGAATTTAGAGCCAATTGAGAGAAATTTGGTTAACAACTGAATATATAAAAATATATAATTACACATATGGTAAGCGCTTTGAAAAAAACATGACATAAGAGAACATATTACAGGGAGCCTCAATTATACTGAAGTTTAGGGAAGCTTTCTTTCAAAAATGATCCTAGACCTGTTACCTGAAGGGGGTCTCCATCCAGACTACAAGAGAGAGTTCTTTGATATCGTACAAGAAAGAACTTAGGGTGAGTCGACAGAGTAAAATGAAGTCAAGATTATTACGGAAGTAAGGAAACAAAAGAATGGCTACTCCATAGGCACAGCAGTCTCGAGGACTGTCAGCTGGCTATTTTTATGGGATTTTTTTGGTCATATGCTAAACAACGGATGGATTTGAAAAGTTAAAAATTTAAAAATTTACCTGTATGGTCTAAAAAGGAGAGCTCTTCAGTTCTGGCAACTCCTTTAAAAATGGGTGGGGAATTTCCAGAACTGAGGATTCCTCCTCTTTTTAGAGGATGTGGGATAACTTCCAGACATTGCCACGACATTTGGAAACTATCATGGTGTTGGTGGGGGCGGCTTTTAGCTTGCAAATGTAATATAATTAGCATTTAATGAGCAGTGAAGACTGCCAGAGGTTGCTTTCATTGCCTTGTTGGTTTGGGGTGGGTTTTGACTTCTTTACCACATCCAGGTTTGCTTTGTGTTTTTGTTTTTGTTTTTTTTTTTTTTTTGAAACGGAGTCTTACTCTCTCATCCAGACTGGAGTGCAGGGGCATGATCTCAGCTCACTGCGCAAGCACCACCTCCCAGGCTCAAGTAATTCTCCCGCATCAGCCTCCCGAGTAACTGGGACTACAAGCCCACATCACTACTGCCTGGCTAATTTTTGTATTTTTAGTAGAGACAGGTTTTCACCATGTTGGCCAGGCTAGACTCGAACTCCTGACCTCAAATGATCCACCCACCTCAGCCTCCCAAAGTGCTGGAATTACAGGCATGAGCCAATGCGATTGGTTCATCTTGTTTTATCAGTGTGGTCTTTGTGACCTATATCTTTTGAAACAAGATGACCTCCTGTCTTATCTTGTGACTAACAAAGCCTAGCCTCCTAGAAATGCATCTCAGCAGGCCTCAGCCTCATTTTTACCCCGCCCCCTATTCAAGAGGAAGTCACCCTGGTTCAAATGCCTGACAGACTGAGATCCAAAACAAAACAAAGCAAACACAGGTACAATCCTGAAACAGGAGAAAATATTGTATGCTTTAAAATTTATAAAAAGATCAATGTGGCCAGATCTTAGAAAAACACGAAGAGGCTAACTTGAGATGAGAATGGAGGAGGGATGGGGATGGGGAGAATTTACCTAGGGCATATCTGTAGCATGAATTGTCTTTAAGTTCAAAAAGCATGATTGTCATGCGCGTCCATGTGAAGAGACCACCAAACAGGCTTTGTGTGAGCAATAAAGCTTTTTAATCACCTGGATGCAGGCGGGCTGAGTCCAAAAAGAGAGTCAGAGAAGGGAGATAAGGGTGGGGCCGTTTTATAGGATTTGGGTAGGTAAAGGAAAATTACAAAGGGGAGTTGTTCTCTGGTTGGCAGGAGTGGGAATCACAAGGTTCTCAGTGGGGGAGTTTTTGAGCCAGGATGAGCCAGGAAAAGGACTTTCACAAGGTAATGTCATCACTTAAGGCAAGGACCGGCCATTTTCACTTCTTTTGTGGTGGAATGTCATCAGTTAAGGCGGAGCAGGACATTTTCACTTCTTTAGTGATTCTTCAGTTACTTCAGGCCATCTGGGCGTATAGGTGCAAGTCACAGGGGATGCCATGGCTTGGCTTGGGCTCAGAGGCCTGACAATGATGGGTGATCTTAATCCGACGCATACTTTGTTGTTAAAAAATATATCACTCTTACAAGTTTTAGTATTTGCTTTTTTCATCTTTCATCTGGCCTTAGAACTCAGCCTTAATGCTAGCTCAGTTCTTTCCTTATACAAATTTGTGAAGACTTCATAGAGCAATCAGATGTCAAGAACTATCCCCTCATTCCTCCACACACCTACATGCCTACATGCTTTGATATCTAAATGATATAATACCAAAATAAGTTTTACCTTTAATTTGTCATTTTGGTCAGGCTAGCCCTGCCTATTGTTATCCCAGTCTAATATTTTAAATTTGATGAATTTATCAATATAACATACTAAGTGACTACCCAAAGTTGAACAATAATGATTATTAATATATGTTTTGAAATTTGCACAACTCATTGCTCATGCCATGTAGTAAAGCCGGAGATGCCAAGGATATGGCTCCTGCATTGGCTGCATCTACTTCTTAATAGATATCTTAGCAAGTGTTAAACACAATTGATTTTTTAAAAGTATTGTATTAGTCTATTTTCATACTGCTATAAAGAAATACCCAAGAGTGGGTAATTCATAAAGGAAAGAGGTTTAATTGATTCATAGTTCCACATGGCTGGGGAGACCTCAGAAAACTTACACTTATGGCTGAAGGTGAAGGGTAAGCAAGAACCTTCTTCACATGGTGGCAGAAGAGAGAAGTGCAAGCAGGGAAAATGCCAGATGCTCATAAAACCATCGGATCTCATAAGAACTATCAGGAGAACAGCATGGGAGAAACCGTTGCCATGATCCAATCACTTCCCTCCCTCAACATGTGACACGTGGGGATTCCTATTCAAGATGAGATTTGACTGGAAACACAGAGCCAAACTTGTTAGGTATCGAGCTTATTACTTCTGGGCCTGGTTCCAACACTCCAATGAAAATCATTAAGCTTTGATAGAGTATTTTAGGCTGATGTCAAAATTTGCACCTGAAATTTTTGTAATGATCTTCATAATTCCTTCCACACTCTTTTTCTGATTTATTAATACAGATAAATGACATTCCAAATTGGGATTTGGAGTCATGGTATAACAGAATATTTATGTGAGGAAAAAAGCCATGGAAAGTAACAGTCGTCTTATCTATTCAGACATAGAAAGCAACGTTGAAGATGGGTGAGAAAGTCACAACTGTGCACTTATCTGCTTCCAATAATAGTTCTATTCATGAACAAGCAAAACCTTATCAATACTGAGGTTTCAATAAAACAGTTTGAAGGTGAGTTTGGGACAATTAAAGAGAGAGCTCAAGAGCTTGATTGTGACTCCTTTCGCAGAGACCTATGCTAATGCACCTTTAATTCTCTGTTAATCCATTAGGATATGTCTTAAAATTTTCTCAGATTTTATTCACATGCTTGAAGGCCTTTTTCTCCAGTCTACAACTTCCAATATGCTTACAAAATTAGCAGTATATCATCCTCATTTACTTTATTGTACTATAATTAAAATTAATAAAAATTAGAGTTTTATAGTTAAATTAAACAATACAAAGTTTTATAGAGAAAAAAGTTAAAGTACCACCCATTTCCCATCTATTATCAACCCAGCATACAGATTACATAGGAGTAAATGCTGTCAATATTTTGGTGTGTGATGACGTACTTTGAAACCTTTTATTGTATGCACAAATTATGTATGTGTGCGGTCATGAGTGTGTCTGTATAATTTTTCTTGTTATTTTATTATGAGAATTTTCAGATATAAAGAAAATTTGAGGGACTGGGCACGATGGCTCAGTAATCCCAGGATTTTGGGAGGCTGAGACTGGTGGATCACTTGAGGTCAGGAGTTTGATACCAGCCTGTGTGACAGAGCGAGACTGTCTCAGAGAAAAACAAAAAGAAAATTTGAAAAAAGTTCTAAACAGCTGACATTATGCTATGTTTCCTTTATTACTTGTCTACCTGTCATCTCTTTATCCTCCAGCCAACTATCAAATCATTTTACCTTTTCAATGCATTTTAAGGTACAATGCAGATATCAGTATCCTTATCCTTAAACATTTCGGCACGCAAATCGTTACTCAGGGTTCAGTATCTAGTCACTATCCTTTCTTTTATAATTTTAAAAGTAAGATGTATTAATGTATAATTTATATACAGTAAGACTTACTCTTTTCAGATGTATAGTTCTATGAAGTTTGACATTTCTGTCAAATTCAAGTTGTAGGATTTTCCTGTTACCCCCAAAAGTTCCCGTGCTCTCTCTTTGTATTTAGTAATTTTCCCCACTCTCAGCTCTAGCAATCACTGTTCATTTTTTTTTTCTATTTGTTTTTTGTTGTAGGGTGAAATAAATGAAGTCATAGGATATCTGTGTGCTTTGCGACATTCTGGAATGTGAACTTTGTATTCCCTAAAATAGGCTTATGTAAAATTAATTCTTTCATTTTCAGTAATCTGTTCAAATTTCCTTTTAAATTCTTTCCTTTCAATTCTGCTTTCCATTTGAATCCAGTTCTGTTTTCATACCACTACCTAGTTTTTACATTTCAGTAAGATCTCCATTACAATAAGACAAAGCCCAGCTGTAATGGCCCTACTGGCCTGCTTTTGCCTTGCAATCTAACAAGAAAAATTTGTATTTCCTGAGGGCCATTATTGGTTTAGCTCCAACATCTTATAACTTTCATTCAAGACAGCCTATACATTTTCATTATCTTGGTAAATCTCAGAATGCTTTGTTCTGCATTCTGAGATTCCTTGATGAAGAGGAGGGTCTGTTCAGTCTGTTGGGAGACTGAGGATTTTATTTTTATTTCTCACTATTCTTTATTGAGGCAGATGAGATAAATAGTAATATCCACTGTAAGGTTTTAAAAGTTTGAAAGGATCTACACATTTTTCTGCAAGTTAAATTTTATCCAAATTTTAGACTACAAACTGTATTTCAGTAAATCTACATAGTAGTAGTGAATATACATATTTAAGTGAATGGATACCTTGCGCATAATTTAGGAATTTGGACTCATAATGTCAAATAGTGACATGTACATTCTCAAAGATACAATCATTTATATGTGAAATTTTATTCATATTAGCTAAAGATAGTTATGAGAAAGCAAACCTTTAAATAGTTATCATATATTTAAATTATATGTCCATTGGGTTTTGTCCATGAGGCAGAAAGACTCAGAATCCTGAACAGTCAGCAAACAGATGAAGGTGGGATTTGGGAGAAGCTGTAATAAGTTAAAAGCCTGGTGCAAATATGAGCATGAAAATAGGGCAGAAATCTCAATACAACCAGGAATAGGTTTGAATTAAGTCAAAAGACCAGAAATCAAATAGAATAGGTGGTTGTCAGAAGAAACACTACACAGATTCGGGAGTTCATAAATTGCTTATTAAGTTAGAATCTTTACAAAGTGTCAAATTTTGACATTGTGGAAGAGATTTGGTCTATAGAATTAACAATAACAGTGGTTAAGCAATTGTAAGTAGGATTCTAGAGTAAATTGTATTTGTCTATTGACGTTTCCTTTTCTCTCTCACAGATTTTCTCCTTATTCCTTCTTTTTCTTTTCTTCACACTTTGTTCTTCAATATTGCTATATATTCTCATTAGTTTAACATAAGAATAAAATGATTTTGTTTTACCCAACATACAGAAATACAAATATACAATTGTAAAGTATAAAAATATAAAGAAACATAGTATTAGTAAACATCATAAATGCACTGAGAGTACTTTCCTTTTGATAATTAAAAATCACTTTGTAGATAGAATACAATTCGTTTTTATTATTTAATATTTCATTAGAAAAGGACATTGGTCTATGAAACACCTCTATCAATTGAGAAAACTGATCATTGAGTGTACCTGTGTGGTTTGATAATTCTTATCTAGGAATAACACAATAATAAATTCATCTGTCTTCTAGAAATGTTTATATTTTTGCTTTGCCTATTGTCAATATAATATCACTATTCTCAGCACGACCGCAAACAGAAAAGGCAAAACTAAAAGGACATTTTACCTGGCTAATTTTAAGTGCTTTTAGTTTCAGTCATGTTGAGAGATCTCTTTCTTACTTTTTCTATATTATGTAATTTGGTAAATATTTATGTACCTTCAGGTGCCTATGGTTACCAATTATGGGCATGGTATGAATTGCAACTTTAAAAGAAAGGCACAGTAATGTAAGAACTTTTGTATTTTTTGTCTTGCCTTTTGGGTTAACCATAAAAGCAACAAAGAACTGCTTACTAAACTTTAATTGAACTTATTTGCTTCATTTTATTGTGGTTTTAATGGCATGTAATAATAAACAATTTTAAAATGAAAATCATTACTACGAAGCATAGAATATCAAAAATCGTAACATAATTTAACCCTATAATTCTACAGCTGAACAGCAACAAGATGCATGTTAGTTCCTGTTGAAAATAAGCTCTTCAAGGTATTGAAACACTATCTCCTGGGTCCATGCTTGGGCTTGAGCTACAGAATATCTCTCTTAGCTGTCACTTGCCTCCCATTTCAGTCAGATGACTGCCAGTATTCTCAAAAGAAACAAAAAAATCTTAAGTGATGATAATCTAAGTAATACATTCAAATAGCACAATTTAATGCATTCAAATTTCGCTTAAGAAGTAGCTTTCTGAAAATATATTCACTAACTAGAAAGAGCATAACCATAAACAATTATTAGTGACTCTGTAAACTAACCTGTGTTTCCAGCATGGTCAGTTGTTTGTTGATAAGTTTTGGATATATATCTATTAATGAACTTAAAGAATATATCTCAGTTATCACAGATTATAGTGAGCTGAAATTGGGTTAAAATTAACAAGGTATGATAAATGTCATCCTGTCTGAAGAGTCAGCACTAGCTAGGCACTGGAGTTGCTGAATCTATGGAAATCCACTCACAGAAGACTGGAGTAGTGATTGTCAACAGAGTCCCTTGCAATAGGATGGTAATTTTCTTTTTTTTTTTTTTT
>NW_012098399.1:290944-294131 GCF_000951045.1 Mandrillus leucophaeus | reverse complement strand
AGGCCGAGGTGGGCGGATCACGAGGTCAGGAGATCCAGACCATCCTGGCTAACAGGGTGAAACTCCGTCTCTACTAAATATACAAAAAATTAGCCTGGCGAGGTGGCGGGTGCCTGTAGTCCCAGCTACTCGGGAGGCTGAAGCAGGAGAATGGCGTGAACCTGGGAGTCGGAGCTTGGAGATCGCGCCACTGACTCCAGCCGACACAACAGAGCGAGACTCCGTCTCTAAAAAACAGGATGTGTCTTCACTTAAAATTTTGGTATTTGCTCATCATGGATATGTTAATTGATTTTTACTTTTAAAAATACTGCATTAAGTATTTACATTGATCACTGAATTTAGCACGCCATTTTTTTAAAGGACTCTCATGTACCTCCTGTTTAAAGTACATCATTAAATTTTGTGCCCAAAGCAAATGCCTCATTCACTTGTCCTGCCCAACCCTAGTACTGGCTCTGTGGCATATCCACTGCCATTGGCACTGGAGGAATGAAGGAATCTCATGGAAGTTTCTGACCAACTACTATTGGTGAATGATTACGAGAAACGCATAAAACTTACCTGGGCCTCAGTTCCTTCATCTAGGAACTGAGAGTCATAAGGTAAAATAGATAATGTTACTATGGATATTCAATTCGTATGTATAAAGTGCTTTATACAGATTACTTAAATATTCTGAACTTAATATTAACTAGATTTAACAATAAAGTAAAAGAACAATGAAGAAAGGTGAATTTGCTGGTCATTATCCCTTACCTTTGAGCATTATCTCAGCACACTAAAATAAACCCTAGAAAGATTTCCTGCATGGCAGAATGAGGAGTACTATGAACCTGGTCTCCAGTGACATGGCCACAGCTGTTCTTATTATAAAGACAAAGATAAAACCACGTAGTAAAACTTTCTGAAAACTGTCCTTAGTGTATACACCAAACAAAAAAGTATTTATTCAAGAAAACGTACTGAAAATAAGTTAGTTGGAACTTGTGTTATTGAGATACAATTCACTTCCCATTGCCTAGCTCTGCATGAAAGACAGTCAACTTCAAGTGAATACAGCCAAGAAGGTGAAGATACTTCTGCTCTGAGCTCTAAGTCAAGGGCTACAGTGACTTCCTGGAAGGGGCAGACATCAAACATTTATTATCTGCTGCAGTGCACATGGCAAAGGCTAAATTCTAGGATAGTGCAGCTGAGAGGTATTGTGATCTGTTTTTTCACTTAGCTTCCCTGGTAGGTAAGAATTTCTGTGCTGGGTATGACAGTCCAAGAAAACGGGAACAATAATTTTCATGCCACAGCTTGTTCATTAACGTAGAGTTCAACGTAGGGAAAGAAAGGCTATATTACCACAGAATATCTCCCCTGCTCAGCACCCTACTGATGAAACAGGGACATCATTTCAAGAAAGCTAGGCCATTATGCCTGCCCCCTGTCTGGGAGCAGTGGCTTGGAGATTTTTCTGACAAGAGAAAGGCCGTAAGAATTGAGAGCTCAGTAGCCTTCTGCAAATGTATTGCCTTTATTGGAAGAGGAATGTTAGGAAGTTTATGCCTTAGGATGATATCAAAAACAATAGATATTTTTGTGAGAAGCACATAAGAAAATATGGATAGTTCCATGACAGCAATAAGCTAAACTGTAGTCCTGTTAGTTTACCAAACAGAACCAGGGAAAGGTATTCCTAAGGCAAGACCTTCTGGAGTCAAAGCAAACTTTGAAGATTATTCTCAAAAATTATTCCTGAAAAGTAGGATGACTTTAATTGGGTCAGACTGTGGAAAAATTTATACCCTAGTGCATTGATAAAAAATAGAACAATAAACTGGCAATTAGTGGAGCCTAACAGCTGTGTGTAAGATCAGTGGGAAAAGATGGCTTAACGGAGAAATCGGAGAAAAATAAAGTCAAAGAGAGCCCTGCTAACAAGTCATCTCAGGGCAACTGTGCACATGTTCAACACTATCTTCTGCGAAGATACATCAGATGTTTCACACTGCAGGGGAAAATATGCCTTCTCTAAAATAAACCAGCTAAATTACAAAGGAAATGCATTTTTAAATGTTAACAATAAAGTTTGAATGTATGAAAATCAGTATCTAGAAGTATTAAAATGTATTATCTAATATGTACAGATTTCAGGAAAAATGTATATATGGATATGCAAAGAAATAAGAAAGTGTGAGCCATAAACAGGAAAAAACCAATAAACAAAAACAATAACAAATCACCACTACCACAACAAAAAATACCTCAAGCAACGGAAAATGCCTGTGAGAGGGTATAGGTGCTGGACTTACACAAATACTTTAAAGAAGCTATTATAAATATGTTCAATAACTAAAGAAAAATCGTGTTTAAAGAAGTAAAAAAAAAAAAGGAAAAATAAAGAAGTAAAGGAATTTATGGCAATGTTTCATCAGAGAACATAAAAAAAAGTTATTTTTAAAGAACTGAAAATTCTGTAATTGAAAAGTATAATTTTATTTAAAAATTACCTACTGTACCTGCAATCCAGCAGGAGTCAAAAATCCACTAAGTTGAATATAGATCAAAAACTATTATACAATCTGAATAACAGAAAGAAAAGAGAAATAAATGTAATGAACAAAGCCTCAACAAAATATGTAACGCTTTAACTACATCAATATATGTGTAATTGGCATAGCAGAAGGAGAGGAGAAAGAAATAGAAAAAAAATAAGACAATTAAAACTGAAAACTTCTAAACTGTATGAAAAATATCAATCCACACATTCAAGAGCACAACAAACTAGAAGTAAGATCAACACAAAAGAGTTGAATACCCAAAGACATCACACAAAAGAATGTCAAAAAAACTAAGACAAGGAGAAATTCTTGAAAACAACAAGAAACAATGACTTACGCACAAGGAAACTTCAATAAGATCAACAGCTGTTTTATTAACATCATCATAAACAATGGAGACCTGAGCAAGTGAGAAAAGAATTAAACAGAAGACTAAGAGAAAATAAAGAAAACATAAAAACCAACCAATAATATTATACCAGCAAAAGTTGTCTTTCAAAAATGAATGGGAAATAAAGATATTCCCAGATAAAAATTGAGATAATTTGTTGCAAGAAGACAACCTTATAAGAAATTGTTCGGGAATTTTCAGAATGAAAGTCTGTTCTTCAGGGCAAATTTAAATATATAAATGA
>NW_012098399.1:288104-289614 GCF_000951045.1 Mandrillus leucophaeus | reverse complement strand
GTGATCTGCCCGTCTCGGCCTCCCAAAGTGCTGGGATTACAGGCTTGAGCCACCGCGCCCGGCCAGGATGGTGATTTTCAATTAACCTAGAACAGCAGGCATTTTAGTAACTATTCAAATTACTTTATGGTGCAACTGAAAAGTTGATCTATTTCTTATTTGTGTGTGTATAATATACTATACATTCACATGCATATAAATGTATGTGTGTAAATACATATAGAGTGTGAGATAAAAACGTAGATAGCAAAGTATTTTCTGACTCTGTGTTAAACAATGCTAATAATTAGAAATAACTTATCAACTTGCTCCAGGAAATAACTATTTCTAGAAGACAAGTAAAATAACAGTTTACCTGTCAGATAAGTGTGCTCACCAAGACTGAGCTCGAGGCCCTCTCCTCTCTTTTACCTCCAATTCAAAGATATTATGCGAAATTGTGACCATCTCAAATAATTTCTTTCCCCTCTAAGACTCTATTTAAAATCATCCACTCTTGAGTCTAAAACCCAGTAAACACTTTTTCCTAACTTTCTTTTATTTTGAAACATTTCCAAGATTCTGTAAAGCTGTTCTTCTCCTAATTGCAATAGATTGAATACGCACTGCTTCACTGTTGGATTTTCACGTTTTTATGGAGATTGTGTGAATGTGTGTGTTTGCATATTTATATATTTTACATATAGCTGTATTTAAATATAACCATAAATAGCAGCTAAACCTATATGCATGTACTGAATGTTTATAAATTGCCAAAAAACATGCCCAACACTTTAATTCTGTCTCTTTAATTCTGTCGTAAACCTTATCAAGTAGGAATTAATGTTACAAACATTTTATAGATGAAAAAATTTAGACTTATAGATGTGAAGTGATGTGCCTACTATACCAGGAAGACATGCTGGAATTGGTGTCCAAGCTTTGCACTTCTAGAGTCCAAATGTTAGTCCACACGTCCGTTGCCATGAAGAAACATAACAGTAGCCTGGGGCAAAAGGAAAAAAAAAAATCAGTAATAAGATGTGTCTTCTGTATGTTTATTGCAACACTATTACAATTGCAAACACATGGAACCAACTCAAATGCTCATCAATGATAGGCTAGATAAAGCAAATGTGATGAATATACACTATGGAATACTATGCAGCCATAAAAAAAAGAATGAGATCCTGTCCTTTGCAGCGACATGGATGAAGCTAGAGACCATCATCCTCAGCAAACTAACACAGGAACAGAAAACCAAACCCCACAAGTTCTCACTCACAAGCCAGAATTGCACAATGAGAACACATGGACTCAAGGAGGAGGGGGACAACACACACCGCGGCCTGTCAGGGTGTGGCGTGCAAGGGAAGGGAGAGCATTAGGACAAATACCTAATGCATGTGGGGCTTAAAACCTGGGTGATGGGTTGATGGGTACAGCAAACCACCATGGCACATGTATACCTATGTAACAAACCTGCACATTCTGCACATGTATCCCAGAACTTAAAGTAAAATTTAAAAAA